>NW_020454450.1:133890-157288 GCF_003342845.1 Nothoprocta perdicaria
AAAAAAAAAAAAAAAAAAAAATCTTTAATTTCATGCTGAGTTTAGCACACATCAGCAAAACCTTTTGAAAGAAGGTAACAAAAAGGGAAGAGCCTACGGGAAGCAATACTGGCTGTGCACATTTTACAAGAGTTGCCAGGCCAAAGAAACAAGCAAACAAACAGAAATGAACAACTTTACCATCAGAAAGGGGGTGGAATAGGGAGATAATCATCTTGTGCAGGAAGACTAAATCTACTACTCGTGCAGAAGTTACCTATGTTTTGTCTCATGATATAAGCTTTTAAGCTTTCTTTTTTTTAAAAAAAGCATTTCCTTGTCTTTCAAGTAAAAAAGAAGTAATAAATAAATCAACAAGAAGCGGTGAAAAATCAGAACCAGAAAATTGGACTATGCTACTCATGAAAACCAAGGGATAAGTGAAAAGGCTCTACAAACAAGAGTGCATAACCTGAATTGCAGCCCAGAAAGATGCATGGGTAATTTCAGACATGACTATTGT
Organism: Nothoprocta perdicaria; assembly: GCF_003342845.1. Lineage (NCBI taxonomy): Eukaryota > Metazoa > Chordata > Aves > Tinamiformes > Tinamidae > Nothoprocta > Nothoprocta perdicaria. The sequence continues at coordinate 134,393 of NW_020454450.1, forward strand.
TTCTGAGCTCACAGATGAAAATTTCTCATTAATGTCCTAAGTTTTCACAAAAATAAAAATGGAAAAACAGTCTCTTTTCACATTCTTGAAGACATACAGAAAAAAATAAATCACAACTAGCTGTCATTAGCAGCAGTGATGCATCCATCAGGTCAGTACATTTAAAAAAAATGTCAAGAAAGAAGATAAATCCATTCACAGAGAAAACTAAATTATATATGTTATATACAAATAAATACATATGAGTAGTCTCAAACTATATAAACAAATAGTCTAATACTATTCAAAATAGTCTCAAACTATTCAGTTTAGTTCTCTGAAAGGAAATCAGTTTCTCAATAGGGAAAAATACCCTCTGAAATGCAAAAAAATATCAAGGAAAGTTCAGAAGAAAGAACAGGTTCACTATAAAAATTTCTTTTACAAGTTCTGGTAGCGTTTGGTCTGGGGAAACCCTGTTCAATTGAAGATAAAACCCATGTAAGATCTGCTTTGAGCCTCTGTGTATAAATAAATGATTGCCAAGCAAAGTACACACACTAAGTTAATCCTCTTTAAAGATCACAAAGGTGTAGTACAAGGAAAATAAAATTACTCAAAGCAAGATTTTCCAAATGAAATTCTGACAACAAGCTGAAGCTTAAATTTGGAAATATTTATATTAAATTTTGGACTTGCTGTACTTTTTAGTTTTCCTTTATTAGTTTTACAACCATATCCCAGAGACACATATGTATCACAAGCTTTTTTGATAGCAAAGACTGAGCAAATCTTTCATCAACCCATAACAAACACACCTGTAACACAAGGGCTYTCAGTGCAAGACTAATTTCAAGCAAACAAATATCACTGCAGAGAGCTGCAAGGCTGGGGGTGGGCAGGTGGGTGGCAATAAGTAAAAACATCGAGCAATAAGTCTYCCAAGTGACCTTTCAAAAAGGTTGGCACATTAAAGTAACCAAACATCAATATTCAGGCCAACACCAGGTTTCTTTTTGACATTTTCAAGATGCTACTGCTGTAGGCCAACTAAACACACCATCTATCTATTAACTTATTAACTTTTCTACAGAAACTCCCATAACCACAAGAAGAGTTGAAAGAAAAGGAAATTATTATTTATTTTAAGCCATAAAGCACCTAGGAACATTTGTGTGAGCTAACAGCATCAAGCTCACTCACAAATGAGGGAGGATCCGCTAAGCTCCTACCTGGCTGGCACTTTTCCATTTCAAGTGGATGGACCACGGAGCCTCCATGCTTTTACTTCTGCTGCCGCCTGCTGATCCACCCTCCCCAAAAGGCCACTTGCTGACAACACTCTCTAAAATAGGGGCTAATGAGCCAATTAATTGCCTTGCTGCACCTGCAGGGGCAGTACAAGGACTGGGGTGTTATATTTGCTATGCGAGCTCTTATATTTGCTATACACGAATACTTTCAGTTGTATTAAACACTTGTCAGGAACAACAACAAAAAAAAGTTAAAGCAAACAAATCATCAATGATGGACATGTCTCAGTTTGACCCTAACTGGTGAGTTTTGTAGGAAGGTGAATGCAGGAAAGAGAGGCCAAGAAGCCACATCAGGAGAAGTAAAACCCAATCAGAATGTGCTACTGTATTCAGGTCATTAGATCCCATTGGTTTATACTCAAACAGAAGTAATGGGAGAAATAATGGGAGAAGTAATTTATTTTAGATATCGTAAAGTCTTTAAAGAGCAAATCCAGAGCACCAGAAAAAGATGGATCATAAGACAATGGAGAAGAAAAAAAACAGCGTATTTTTAATAGGAGAGTGACACACTGAGTTACACTGACATACTTAATAGAAATACATTTTCCCTGAGGGAACTATTAAAGCCAGTTAAATATCTCTAATAACATTSTGCAGAGATCATATTTCATAGTACTATCAGTTTGAAATCAGACGAAAAATGAAACTGTCCTGTACCTGACTCTGATTCCTGAACACCATGCATAAGCAGCAATAAAACTACCACATCCATCACCAACAACAACCAACAAAAAAAAGCAAAAAAAAAAAAACAAAAACAACAACAACAACAACAAAAACCTGTTACAATTACCAGAAAGTGAAGAAAGTAACTAAGGAAGGTTACTCTAGAATGTGCAGCTTCCCTTTCTACAAGACCATCAAAATTAAAGCAATTTTATTCTGGAATTCTGCAAAGCATTTACTATTTTCATAGATTTCAGTTAATGCAGGCCAAACATCCTTCTTGGGAGAGTGATGTGGAGAAGCACTGAAACTGCAGGAGTCTTTTGCAAAGTTTCCTGTAAAAAAACACATGCTATTTAGGCTTGCTTTTACAACCTATCAGAGAAAAAAAAAATATACTGTGGAAACAGATGGACATAGCCAGAGAGCAGAGATTGACACAAGCAAAAATCTATTCTTGGGAAATAATCAAAATTTTCTAAATAAAGTGAATACAACAGTGCATCTGGATCGTGCATCTGGTTAGAGCTCAAGGTTGAAGATACCATTGAGCTGTCTCTTCCAACAAAGTACAAGCAATAACGACGTTTGTATGGAAATGTTTATCTAATCTACTTTCTTAAACTTGTCATAATTAAAAATGCATGATAATTTAAAAGCAAGTGTAAAAATAAGACCTTAATCTAAAGAGTTTTTTACACATATGCTCACTTGTGTAAGAAACAAGTTTTGAAAACTGGTAGACTAAACTTAAAGATTCACTTGTAACACAATTGAGTCAATCTATATATCTGCAATAGAGCAGTCATTTTACATCAGGACACATGAAAGTGGACCCTAGCAGTCTGCTGTATTTTGACGCTAAGAAAAAAAAAAAAAACAGAAAAAAAAAAAAAAAAAGAAAAGAAAAAGAAAAAAAGAAGAGATTGATAATTGAATAGAAGGGATGGCTTTGACATTCCTGCATGGGGGGTAAAAGTGTCATGTTGCTCTCATAAAAGGCCCATGCTACAAGACTGTTTTTTCCCAGAGCTTAGGGCTGGGTCTGTACAGACACTGGTCTTCCAGTATGTACTGTGTCAATCGGTCCTTTATCTCCTCACAGAGAGATGAACAGATTTTTAAGCTTAGAGGACCCTCATTATAATTAAGAAAAAAAAAAAAAAAAAAAAAAAGAAAGAAAAGACAAATGTATTTAACTTTTTCAGTTTGGAAGAGCAACTGGGCAAGGCTTTATAAACAATTCTGCCTGTTCGCTATGTTTCTCTTTCAGCCAAAATTCTGAGTTGAAGAAAATCATGCCCAATCGTTTCAACCCCTAGGATATTAATTTCATCACCTCTGAGGCCTAGATAGCTGCTCTTTACTGCAAAGTCTGGCGCTGAATCACTTGAATGCCTGGTGGACTCTGTAATAGTCTCTCCCTGACTGTACTCATTGGAYCCCTGGGGAAGAAAAAATGCCCTCCCACTGCTCATTCCCACAGGGTTTATCTGCTCCAGTCACCTCTGCGAGTAACTTAGTATATAATAGGAACGTCAAAGTAAAACCATCCCTGGCAGTTGGCACTAGGTGAAGCCGACATAAACAACCGAACAGAGCAACCCAGCAGGGGCTGACAGTAATAGAGGCATGCACCTAAAACACAGGCAWAATTATATTCACCTAGAAAAGGGTATGATTTGTAAACTGAACATACACCTGGGAGAGATTTGGAGCCGGCAGAGCTTGTAAGTGCTTGCAGAGCACCTTCTAGAGCATGAAACTAAAACAGGTGGAATTAAGTCCAAAGCTGCTTTATGGACATATCAAACTGATTTAAACATAAAATAACTGCCCAGCATCACATGAACTGTAGTTGTATAGATTATGCTTTTCAGGGAAACATCCAAGGAAAATAATTACACCTATTAACACAGGGTATGCAGGACAGAATATTCCCATTCCTCTTATTAATTTGAAGTGATTCAGGAAATTGTTGAAGTTCATTATTGGCCAAAAAATACAGGCTAAGTGAACAAGCTGATAGCAGCACAAGAAAAATTAGTCCCTTGGAGCAAAGGAAGCAGAGATTTGCTTCTGTAGTCCTGAAAAAAAAAAAAAAGAGGGGAAAAAAAAGGAGAAAAAAAAATCCATACATCTTAATTCTCTACCCCACTTTTCTGAGAGTTCTTTTCTACAGGTTACAGCTTAACAAGGAGATACATACATTTGCTTTCAATAAACATTCTATATTTGAAATGAACATCTTTAGCAATAGACCACATTTTAATGGGAATGGATTTAAGGAAAGTTTAATGTCACACGAGTAAAATCACTGCAAGCCCTCATTATCCTCAACTCCCAGATGATAGCAATATAAAAAATAATATGGTACATAAACTGCAGAATTGCATTGGAAAAGCTCACCAGAAAATGATAAAGGAGCATGCCTGGCTCAGGAGAAACTGATGTCAGGTTTCTGGATAGTTGCAGGTAAATAAAGAGAAAGCAAAAAACTATAATTTTGTTTCTCAAAAGTGATGCTGTGCATATCTCCGAGGAGGAAAAATAGTTCTAAACAGCTGACATGTTACACTGAAACTTGTAGTTCTCTGGAGCTAGAACCTGAGATCAAGGATACTACAGGTAAAGAATATTTTCAATTAGCTAATTTATATAGTAAGATTATTTTCAAATTGGTGATCTGGAACACCAATTCACAGGCCCTGGCATGGGCTGTAAAGGCACATGACCTTACCTGGACATGCAAAGACATCTAGGACCATGTTGGAGGACTATGGGAGATGGAACAAACCTTCTGCAGTCTTGGTGCACACACAGTCACAGTCATGCCAATAGGTGCTTGCTGGTCCCCTGAAAGCTCTCTGGCAGAGTTTTACTCAGTGTAATTTTTTCTCTTTGCCCCCTTCGTGTCCCATGCTTGAAGGGGTTTGGACTGAAGATCTCAATTTACTGCATACATTTTCAGAACAGTTCACAAATCTCACTTAAAAGTAACTGAACATCAATTTATAAAAAAAAAAATATTTTGAATAAGTCATCAATGACCCAAGGGTATTTCCTGTAGGTCTGCAATCAGGGAAGTGAATAATGCAAGAATTGTTGGGATTTTCTGTCAAAGCCATTACAAAGCATCATCTTAAAAAAAAATCACATTCTTTTAGGGCTAAGCAAAAGAATGAGAGGAGAAAGAGTGGATTTCAGGATATCATGACAAAACTCAGCAGGAATCTCTACAGGAGAAGCTACAAAGCATATTTCATTTGAAGCAATGAACTTTAATAGGAATTGCATTTTACACATGAATGTACCCTGTGCGATAATCTCCAGTCTGTTTATTCATCAGCTGGAACCCAGGATTAGAATGTGAAGGTGACAGAAGCCATGATTTTTTTGTTCCTGAAGGGTAAGGAAAGGTATTAACCTTTTTAATGATTATTCATTAGAATCCAACTTTCAYATTAAAAAGTATAATATTATGCAATAAAATTGATTTTATTTTCTCTGTGATCTTAAGCAAGAAAGTAAATCCAAATTTAATAGTGTGGAGAAATAGTGAATATCAGTGATTTTATACTATGAACATCTGTTCAGAAGGAGTTGTGTAAGCAACATACAAACAGCAGGAACATCAATGCAGCGAAAAAAAAACCCATACAACTTTCAAAAACTTAGCCCAGAGGCCTTTTTATTGGTCTTGAATAAACACCTTATAAACATCTTCCAAAAGCATCTTCTCTTTCCAAGCTAACTAAAACAATCTAATTCCAAAAGCAAGAAAACGTACTTTTTTTTTTTTTTTTTTTTTTTTTTTTAATGTAGTAGGGGGCTTGGACAGGCTCTGGGAATTGATAATGAGAAAAGCTATGTGAATTTCTTTGAAACCTAGGATACTGCCATGGATAATCTAACTCAGATTTCAATTTCCTGGAATGTGAACCACAGAAAAATTAAAACAGAAAGGGATTATGCGTAACGATGCCTGCCTGTCACTGGTTAAGGGCCTTTCTCACACCAGGTTCTCCTGTCTCCTCCCTTCTTTGGGAGGGACCTCAAAAGTCTGACAGCCAACGTGGGTTAGAGCATCTTCACCACAGATTTGTGATCTGGACAGCCAGAAAAACAGAGGCAATAGAGCACTGGAGAGCTGAGCCATGACCTCAGGATCCTAAGCAAGAAATTCTTATTTTATTTAAGCTGAGGCAGAGAAATTAAGAACCATATTCTCATATTCTTGGTATCTAAATCTTAATATTTCCTTCCAGAATTTCGTTATGCAAAGTGCTTTGAACATGACAGCATCTTCTTTGCAGTCATGCACTTAATTTATGGCAGGGAGAAGAACACAATTAAATAACTAGCTGAGATTCTGTAGCATTTTTAAACATTAAAGGCCATTTTAAGTAACTTGACTGCACATAATTTTGACAAAATTTCTCCTAAGCAGATCTTAGTGACCTTTAGGTCCGTAGTGACCTCTAAAATAAAACCAAAGAATGTCTCCTTCTTCCACATTCACTCAAATGGTGCCACAGTGCTATCACGTTGCTCTCACACAACACTCCAAAGAAAAATTGAGCATCAATACAATTTCCTCGTAGTACAGAAGGACTTGATCTCTTTTATTCTTTCAGATATTAATTAACATTTTTTCTCTTAAAATTCTCTGTAGATCTCAGGAGCAGCAAGGGATATGTCATGTTATGTATCTGTTGCCAAGGTAACTAATCCTTTCTAAAAAGGAGAAACAAAACAAATTTGTGGTAGACTATTTCTCACACAGACGCAGGGAACAAAGGCTGTCACCAGTTTTCATTTTGCAGCCCATTCCCTTCTTTTCTTTCTTTCTCACTTAAACCTGATCACAGTTAATTTGGTACACTGCCATAATTTCCTTCCTTTCATTCTGAACACTCTGAGTTTCTCATTTTCATGGAGTGTCAAAAAAAGAGCTCAGCTGCACTCAGAGAAATGAAGAGGATTTGTTATAGGGTGTTGATTCTCTTCCAGATCTCTGCTTGATTTTTTTACTTGCGAAGGTATAAAGTTAATGAAGAGTCTTTACTGGTCAAACTTCAGGTTGGATATTGTTAAATTTCTGAGAGAAATTACTCCCAGAATAAAAATAAGAGGAAATTTTACCACATTGTTCCACTTCTATATAGGAAGATTCTTCAAAATCTGTTTCCCCTTCTATAGTTTTCCCTGAATCAGAGGGATATCASTAGGTCTGGAAAAGTCCTTCATGTACCAGTCACTTGCTGAATCCAGTGTAAKTCTCTTGCAACAGGATCCAATTTTGGTTTATACTCCTGTCATAACTCACTTCCGAAATAACATTTGCTGRTAGCACAGAGCTCCTGCACTTGGTTTGTTGCATCTCACAGAGGCAAAGAGTAAGTCTTCAAAGAAAGGCACCACTATCAGCTGTCTGAAAAAGAAATTTCTTCCTATCTGCCCTTTATCTGTCAATTGTTGACTTCTGCCCAGGGAAATGTTATTAATACTAGTCATAAAAATCTATGAGGTATCAGTCACTGCTTTATTACTGCAGCTTTACTTCAGATAACACAGATATTAAGAAGAATAACAGTGTTAGAAAGGTGAATTAAGTATCTGGACAGTGCACCTAATTCAAACAAAACATGCTCAGTATTGTACAGGAGTGAAGAGAAAATAGAAAACAAATGAGCAATGATATCCATTAGCTTGTTTAGGAATCTATGGGCAAGAGTTCTCATGCTTTGCCAAACTGAAACGTGCACAGGAAAGCTGCTTTGACACCCATAGCTTGGGAACTGCAACCACTCAATAAATGGCTCCACTCCAAGTTTTGAGATATATTCACTATATCAAATTTACCAAATTACTCACCTGCTACCATCCTGCTAACAACAACAACAAAATTTCACATAGAGGAGATAAATGTAGCTATAACAATACTCTGCTTAAACTAGCTTCAAGTAAGAAACAGAATGCTCTAAAGGAAAGAAAGTGCATAATTGTTGGACTTACATAATTGGAAAAAGGCACAAAAAAAAGAACTGAGAAATTCAGCAATATACAACATTAATTTCTATATTTAGAGCAAACTATAGAAAAAAATTACTGCACAGCAGAAAAAAATTCTATGATTTTTCAGTACCTATATCAAGAGCTGCTTGAAATCATTTATTCCATTGGGTACTACATGCTTAMAATTCTTTATATCCCAAGAGACTCCTCTAAAGAATCTTCTGTTTCTGGTTTCTCTGAAAGAGAAAAAAAATATATTTTATAAACTATATTTTTTTTATGTTTAAACACTACAGTGTCAGCAGAGCAGATCAGAGAAGGAAAGAAAACCACCAGGTAGAAACTAGTCTTGAAGTAGGTTTGACAAAAAAATCTAAATGCTGTAGATTGCTGGAATAAAATGACCCAGCCAGACCTTAAGGGAAAGAAGATCGTAGAAATTTTTAGGGTACCTGACATGAGTTAATGACACACTTGAAGGAGCAGAGCTCAGAAAAGGCTGGTGGCAGGAGCAGAGCTTCCTCATCTAGGTCACAGAACTGCTAAAGCTCAAGTTTTTCTGTGTGAGGGACTTTTATAGCTCCCATCTGCACTGTGTCTAAGAGACTTGTCCTCTTTTAATGTGTCTACTTTCAAAACATCCCTGCGAAAGAGGGAAATGTTATCATCATTTTGCTGGAAATTAAAGTAAAACACAGAATTAGAACACAGAGAGAATTAAAAAGTAGAGAAATAAAACATGGAGACTGAAGGGAAGACCCTCATTTGGGGTAGATTGTCTAAGGTCCATCAAAACCCACAGGGTGTCCACTGACCKTCCACAGTGCGAGCAGAAACACGACGATACAACTTGACAAGACTCCATGCTCACAGCCCCAGCCTTTGGGTCCCTTCTACCATACTCTCTCTCTCCCCTTCTCTTTCTGTATCCACGTTTCCAGCTTCCTGCCCCACAGCTTCATCCTTTTCCAGGGTCCAGCTGCCAGCAAAGAGGGGGTCCAGGTTAAATACTAACTATCTATAATACCTTATCATACAAATACTAAAACATAGTGTGGCCAAGAATCATCAAAAGACTAGGACAGCAAAATTCATAACACTGATGACTGGGGTTGGTAAACTGAGCTATCACTATTACATCGTCAGCAGAAAATACTACAAATCTATAGATACACATGATGTTTCCAAGGAATTTGGGAGCAGCAAACACCCCCTCTCCTCACACCCCCCAAAACAAACAAACAAACAAACAAAAAACTATGTAGCCCTCTTCTTTGATGACAGGCAAGCCCATGAGTCAAATATTGGACTCAGGATAGAGGACAAAAACAAGCAGGAAACCTTTCTGAGACCGATTGAGAAAGCCTTCTCTGAGACATGTAAGAATTATTACCTGGATTAGTGACAGTTTAAGGTTTTTTTTTTTTCTAATTCTCTATAAAGGGCAATAAAAAAGGCAATATCTTTTAACATCTGTAATTGATGGAGTTTCTCAAACAGATGAGCTTTCTGTCATATAAGACTTTCTTCAAGTTGTTTAAGAAGCTGCTTAAGCACTATACATCTCTTGCTTACTTTACAGTAAGCACCATAACTGTAGCTATGTTACTACCACAATTTTTCCCTTTATGTCACAATCTATACACAAAACCAGTATAAAGCCCAGTAGTCACTCACTGACTAATGTTAACTATCTCGAGGCCTATATCAGAGAGTTTTTACATGTTATTCATCACCAGCAGAAGACAGAATGCTAATAAGTTTTAACTCAAGGGTACAGTATAATATAACTAAGCCCATATGGTTTAGACAGTGTAGCCAGCTTTCCAAGATTATTTTAATATGCATACTTTGGTCCTTGCAGCCGGACAAGCTGGGTTGCCTTTTTTTCTTATGTCTCCACCATCTGTTTTATGAATCCTTGAATTTATAATACAAAGGTCATTGTTTCAGCATATGGGGAATTGGATTTCACTAATAAAGCAGGAGATGGTGAGAACTAAATGAATACATACATTTTAATAAATGTATATGAGCATGTGCMGCTATAAATGTTTCAGACTGTGCAACTTAAAGTATTAGATAAATTGACAGAAGGGCTGTAAGAGAGAGTCTTGAATGAATGGCCCAAAGCAAGAGCTCTGATGATCAGATCTTTGGGGATCTGCTATGGATTTTTCATATTTAAAGACAAATTCCTGTGTTATGTGTGTGCATGTGTGTGTGTAGGACATACTGTTCAAMATGATAGCAGCAACCTAGTATTATCCATGCCAGGCTTTATAGATGTGGAAGATGATTTTATTTAAAATTAAAAACAGGTAAGAACAGTACACATAGATTTCCAAAATGCAAGTATATAAGCAATATATATCACAGACTACACAACCTATATCATGTGCCATGTAAGTTCAGCCCAGAGTTGGAGCACAAGTAAATTTTTTCCCAGACTTGATCCAGATGTGAATAATGGATCTGTGCGTCACAATAAAATGCAAGGCAAAATAAAAGAATTTCTATTTGAAAATTTGAATACAGTAAAGAGAGCACTGGTAAAGATTATTATCTATAATACTTTAACACTTATTTTATATCGTCTGAACAGCAAATAATCACTTCCTAACAATACCTGCTACGTCATTTAGGACTGTATACATCTCTAACATTCTCAGTCATTTCCTCCCTCTGSTATACAGTCTTAGTGTGCTTAGTAAGATTTAGTAATTCTTATTTTTTTCTTCATACAGGAGGTACTTTGTACCTCTGATCATCATTCTCTCTGTTTGTTAGCTTATTGTGCCCTTTTTGTGAAAAGAGATGTGGAGGCTTGTAAAGTACATTCAAAACATGAGTGCCCCAAAATTGCATGCAGCTGTATAATGAAGTTTTACCTGATCCTTTCCAATATTTCCTAGCATTTCCACTTTCCTGCCCAACGCATAYAGATAACTACAGACATACTCTTAAAATTTAAATAATTGCATTGGCTTGTTTAGAACCCACCACTCTGAATGTAATATAAAATTCTGCTTTCTGGGCACTATGAGAYTGTACAATCACAGTCTGTAGCCCTTTCAAATCTGATACTCTACCTCCCTACCACCAGGAAACTTTGTTATTCCTCCCTTTTTCATCATGTGGGAATACCTTAAGCAGCAGACATACAGCACAAACACCTGAGTATTCCATTGGTGATCACATTTTTTGAAAAAACAGACCATTTCTTCCTAGTCTCTTTTTTTTTTCTTTCCTGAAACTTTAAGCAGCTTTTAGCCCTTTCCCTTTTTTTTTTTTTGCCCATGACAGCTCAGTCCCTTTAACAGCCATTAGCAAAATATCTTGTCATAAGCTTGGTGTGCTTCAAGAACTTTGAACCTGGAGCTGGTGAAGAGCAGAGCCGTGAAAGTGTTGAAGGGACTATAAATATAAACATTATAAGAGAGGCAAAATACTTAAGGAACACGTTAAAGAAAAAAATTCTTTGCAATCAAACCTACCTTCTTAGAAAATGATATTCTGGTAAGAAATATTCCCTTAATGAGTCTACTGTGCTCGAAGTTGAAGCATGATTTAACCTAGAAATTGAATGCATATTTTTAATGAAGACAATTAATCATTGACACAAATAACAAAGAGCTGTGGTGCATCCTCTACCACAGAAAGTGTTCTTGAAAATTCTAGGTTCTGTTATGAAGAAAAWCTTATCAGATTGTTCTAACAGTATTTTCTGAGCTGCACTATTTAATGATGTGCTGCTTTATTAATTAATTCCTTGGTCCAGTACCTGGAAAAAGTTTGAACAATCCACTTCGTATCTGCTCAGCCTCAAAATCTTACTAGCTTGCTAAAAATAGTAATCAATTGCTTTATCAATTTCCCTCACTGAGATAAACATGCTATGCCACCATGAGCTGTCATATTTCGGTATTTACAACTACACTTTTATATGCTGGTATTTACAAGTACTGTGCCACTCCAGAGTAGACTGCTCTTACGGGAACACATTGGCTCAAAATATTTAATTGCTGCCAAAACTATTCTTTAAATCACTTCTTCCTCAAATTTGTTTAGATAGTCTCTACAACAGACATTCATATGTAAAGCTAGTAACTGTCCACTCGCTGGACAGTTAGTAGTTTTGAGTTAAAGTACTATAGAGAGATCCTGTGACAGAGGTGGAACAGCTGTTTAAAAGGGCAATAAATATTGGCTTCCTATTCCTTGAGTGATGGTGATCTACTGCCTGCTAAGACTACTGTGAAGCTCTCCCACATGGCAAAGGCAGCCAGCATAGGCATTAGGAGGGCTTGCTGCTTTTAGCCTTATGATTATATAAGAATCTTTGCCTGAGAAACCATTTCAGAATTGTCCAAGCCAAAAGCTGTAAGTCTGCTCAGTGGTATATCCATTTGTTTAATATTTTTCCAGTATCAAATGTCGTTATTCCATTCTCTAAGACTATGGATCTTTTACACTAGACATATGATCTCCATGCGCATATACAGCTACTGTGCTTGCTCTGAACCTTGCTCTGAACTCCAAACAGAAAAATAATTTCTCTTTGATTGTTTGTTTGGAAGGTAGTGGCAATGATGAAGAAAATTATGTTACTTCCTTCAGGAAAAAAAAAAAAAAAAAAAAAAAGAATAGATAGAATAGATAGGAAAACACATTGCCAGATGTATTTCTAGACTTCACTTTGGTCCATCATAAGATCTCTTAAAAAAGGAGAAAAAAAAAAAAAAAAAGAAAAAAAAAAAACCACAGGTACCTTCAACACTCCCTAATTCTTTTTTTGTTTCTTCCAGACAATAAGAAATATATTCAGAAAACAGAATTTTGTGGTGTCAAGATGAAGGTTAAATTCATATAAGCAGAGGGAGCAAAGCTACATTTGCTTGTAAACTGTGCACCACAATAAACAACCACCTCTAGCTTCCTAGCTCCAAACACCAAACAGGTGAATCTGCCTGTTTGCTATTTACTCCTGAGCATTCCTTCTGCAAACTACAGTGTCAGGAATAATTAAATGAGGAATGGAAGGTTTTGCCAGAAATGTATGGGAAGTGCTAAAAATGAGACTAAATGATGTGTACACTCTTATGCTAATAGGAATAGAGRGAAGTGTGGGGATGTGTAGTTTCAGTGGAACTTGCCTCATAAGGATTTAGTGGAGATCCAAGGATTTAGCCTCTTACTTTCTATTGAAATCATTGTTCCCATTGAGGCTTTTTGTTAAGAACAACCTAGAGACCAACACCACCACCTTCTGAGGAGCAGCTCCTATCACACTCCCTGCACTTTCYCTATTGTTAACCTTCCACTCTCAAAATAATGTTTTAAAAAATTCTTTAAGAAATGTGTTTTCATTATCGAGAGCTCCGTTTGTGTGCATTAGAAATTGTGCAGTTGATTAATACGCAGAAATACATCTCACCATGTATGCTTTTGAAGTTCTCTCTCCTATTTTGAGAGAGGAACTGTAGGAAATGGTAGGATGATAAAACTGTTGCAAAGGCGTAGGAGTTTCACTGTGAAAAATATTATTGACTAGACAATGTAACAAAGAGCCAGTGACTCATTCATGTGAGTTTTGCAGCTGCAAATCTTTTTGCAGAATCCACCCATTTTGCCTCCTTGACTTCATATCTGTAAAAAATAGACATCATCTTTTATCTTAAAGGTGGGAAGAAAGTAATTACTATCTTGCGTTGCTAAATCTACTAATAGAGATATGAGAGTACTTCAGTGGGTGACAGTTCAATTGTTAAATGTATTATACAAAATGTGGTATACAAAAGTGGAAATTKTTTCACTATTTCTATTCATATGACAGCTGCATTCAGCACTCCCAACTGAAAACAGAACTTTGTCACTTCAGGTGTTACACAACTCTACAAATGTTGCAAGCAGGTATATACAATGGGCTTACATGCACAGAACGTCCATACTGCCCAGCAAGCCATCCCAAGTGACTTAACATATGAACAGAATATTTCACTATTTTTGCTTTGAGAGCAAAATTAGAGAGCAATAGGAAGTAGAAGGTGAAGGAGAACAAGGGAATTTCCTATACAAATAAGTAGATAGACTGAGTTATCATCTAATTGACTTTTCAAAAAAAAAAAATCTGAATGCAGAAAAACTGTTAAATGCATCTGTGCTACCTGTAAAACAAGAAAAAAAAAAAACAGAGAAACTTCTCGGATTCCTACATATCATGTCTATATTTCAGACTAATGGAAGATATTAGAACAAATCTCTGATTAAATGAACAGAATTACTAGCTCTTATTCAAATCCAGCTGATGGATTTTTGTCTTTCTATCACAATTAATATATAATTGGTTTCCTATGACATTTTAAATTCTTTCTTCCATGTCTAAGTTCAGATCACGGGCAGCTTTATCATTCTGAATCTGCTGATGAAATATGAATTAATAGTATCTTTGGATGCTTGATGTTAAATGATTAAAATTTCCAAGGAGCTCTTGCAGCAAACCAAAGCAACATATCACTGACTAATTATCAGTCTAATTGCTTCCATTCTGTTTGTCCCTTTGACTGGTAAGCAAAGCCATATTTTGACTGTTGTTCTTACATTTCCTATAAATGAAAGAATAAACTCAGTGTTTGCTTTCCTGTTTAGTCAGGAGCAACACACACACACAAAAAAAAGAGATATAAGGAAAGACCAGGAGAACATCCTGTAATTGTCTGTATCCAGTTGTCTCCAAACTCCTGAAATCCATTCGGAAACTCATTTTCACCTCTAGGTTCTTAGAGCCTTTCACATTTAATTATGAATAATCAGCCAGTACACATAAAAGTGAGCATATATATATATATATATTTAAAATTGCAAACATAGCATCACTATGCATTTTTTAGCTGTAAACAGATTTGCTTTTCAATCTAAAGTCCAGTTCTCCACAGATCTTAAAAACAGAGAAAAGTGACGGAAGGAGTTTAAACAGTCCACCACACTTGCCATTTATCCTAAGGGTGCWAGTTGTGTAGCAGGAAAAGCAGCCCCTTGGAAGAGACAGGCAGTGATTTACCTGAAGGCAAGAGAAAGGTACCAGGGAAATAAAACTTTCATGTTGCTACACCCAGTAGGTTAATTTAACTAACCTACTATTGAGAAGCATAGCTGCAGAAGTTGCACAACTTCAACCTCATCATGGATTGCTGAAATACAGATTTTTTTTTTTTTTTTAAACAAGTTTCTCAAAAGATTGTATTTCCAAGAGAAAATATTAAACTTGTAAGCATGGAGTATATCCTGAACTTTATTGTCCAAAATGTTAAATATTGACTCCTGTACATAGCTGTATGGGCAAAGTGCTCTAGCTTGCTTAGCACTGATGAAAGCGGAAAAAAGTAAGTTTGATTATCCTTGCTAATACCCCAAAGTTTGAAATAAATGTCAGGGAACATTCTAATAGGTGCCTATCTCTACAGTCAAACACTGAAATCCCTTTGAAGTGATTATCATTGACAAATAACAGTTAAAATACATTTGGCAAGGTAGTTGTCTGATTATAATGTGGTACCTGAGATACCATGAAGATACGGACTTCAGATTTTCTCAAAACAGTCTTAAGCAAATAAAAGAATATCAGATAACAGTGTCAGGTTCTAAATTCTTTGATGGGAAATGTGATAGAGAAATATCACATCCTATTTCAGAGAAAATAAAACAACTTGAAAAGCACAGAGGATTGCAGAGTATCTCAATTTAGCAGCCACCCCCTGGCTGTTATTACAACATGCTATAACTGAATACACAGTTGGGCAGTAGAATGCTATTTTCAGTAGGCTTAYTCACAAGTCAGGAAGCCTCATTTTAACAAGAAACATCATCTGTCAGAGAATGAAAGAGAATGAATGACAATCTTTGTTTAAAACCTGACAAGAAGTGATTCAGCATTCATCAACTGGCTTCATTCCCATTAGCAAAATTTAAATATCCAATTTAGCAACCTTTCACTTCTCCTTTTCAGATGAGATATGTTGTTAAACTCRTTTTGTAGAGAATAATTGGTAATAATACTCCCCTTCACTCTGTAAAGTCCTGAGATGATTCATGGAAGAATTACTGTTTCATCTAGAACATTTTCCCTTCTGCAGTACCTGTGGAATCAACCCAATTGTCTTCCCCTTTCAGAAGTCATTATCTCTCTTGCACAAACCATCTCTTAAGATGCTTTTATCATTTCTGAAAGCCCTGTCTCCTAATGGACTGAATGTAATTGGGCACAGATGCAGTTTGCAATGAATAGACAATCTGAACTTCCAAGCAACTGCAAAGCATTGAATTACACTGAGTGTACAAATAAACTTGTTATTCTGCTTTTTAATTCACATCCACTGGGCTTGAAATTGCAGCCATACGAAAACTTAATTCAATCCTGTGGCCCTCAGGCCCAGTCCAGACTCATTTTTTCCTGCATTAGAAGAGCCAAGTAATCATTATATTTCATAGAAATACAAGGATCTTGGTCCTGCTCACTTTGCAAAAAACTTCTTCAGACTTCAAAAAGATTTGGATTAGACCCTCTGTATGTCACAGAAATAAGATTTACACTTTGTGTATTTTACATGAGTTCTCTAAATAGGAACTAATTAATATTTTGACATTTTATAGAGTTGGTATTTAAATGAAATATTTCCAAAGATCATGGCCCCTGATATTGATCGGTATGACTACTAACATCAGAAATATGTCGTTTGCATAAAACTATGGATTAGTGTGCTCGGAGCACTGCACAAGCACTACTACAGAGGAGAAAAAAAAATGCATCTTATGAAAATTCTGTAAATAGCAAMAAAATTCAAAGACTGACCTTTTATGAGCATCCAAAAGCTTAGCTATTTATTCCAAGTTTATCTGAAACTATTAGAAATCAAATTTGGAAAGAGGTAAGACCGAGGGTCAGCTTTCTCCTGGCATTTCAGAATTCACACATCTCCTTTCACATAAAAGGGACAGTGTTTACTGTTTAACTAGCTTCCCCTTCAGAATCAAAATTTCCTGTGATCAATATTTACTTTGAAACCTCAAAGGAACTTAAAACACTAGTATTTTGAGTATTTCTATAGAAGTGACTTGTCTGAGGTGTGTATTCTCATAAAGGGAAGGGTTTGCATGCATATGCTATATAGAAATTTCACAGGRGAGGTATGCTTGTGAGCAAGGATCTCTGGTAGGTAAAAGTTCATTATACAAATGAAAATACCTCACTCTGTTCTTTTCATGATATCCACACATGTTGGATTTTGTTGAAGATGTCCAAAATAAATAATGTTAAAGTTTTTTTTAATTAATTTCTTTTGGACATGCTGTAATGAGAAATTAAAAAAAAATTAGACTCTTGAATACAAGCTTACTAGAATGGCTATTTCAAATCTAATTTAATTGATATCTTTGTATTTCTCCAACTTAGCTCACACATGCCAGAAGGACTTCATAGAAATGGTAAATACACATCCTAGAATTCTATTTAGCACCATATTTGAAAATTTTCCCCCGTCCTTTTTGGGATGTAACGATGTGGTTATTATTTGATAATATAAGAATTATGAGATTGCTCACTGCTGAGCTGTCATTCAAAAGTTTTGTTTCTCTTTGTGATCAACTCACTAGAAAGCTATCTGTCCTATCAGTCACGTATTTTCTTTATGGATTTTTGGAATTTTTGTCAGAAATGGGTATCCAAAACTGTCTATTAATATAGTCAATAATTCATATTGTCTAACTCTCTCCACCCATCCCCAAATTAAAACATTAACTGTATTACTGCTGAAGTACTACACAATAATATCTTCATAGGAAGATGAGGCACAAGAAAATGCTTTAGGTCTGGAGTTTGTCATTCAAAGTTTAATATTTACATATGATGGTGAACACATTCCAGAATAGGGACTTATTTCACTCATTTACAAACTTCTTACTTGGATTTCCAAACTTGGATAAATGAGTTAGGTCTGACTTTATCCCAGTTAAGTCTAATCATGCATCTGAGGTTCTAAAATTTGGGAGTACTGGCTCCACTCTAGTCAATGGACAGAACAGACACATCCAGAAGGTAATACAGATGCTAAATGTGTTCAGTCATCTCCTGAAGTACCTGKCATTCACTTTACCTATAGCTTGAAGTTAACCTTGGTGATTATGGGCTTTCTGATCCGACAATCAAAAGCATTCAGCAGTCAGCAATGCAGATATGTTCCCCATGCAACTTCCAGTGGTTCCTAAAGACGGAGATGGCTTGTTGCCATTAATTTTATATACATTGCATTTTTCAGAAGCAGTCGAGTCATAGGGATGCTGTGGCCTATGGGACACAGGTCCTTGTCGTCAGATTTTTAAAGGCTTATATGCATATCTAAGTTCTCAGAAGGACCCAGCCACTTATGCAGTATAAGTAATGAGCTCAGGAACCCACCTCCATCTGTAAATAACATCAGAAGTGCTGCAGAAGGCTTAAAGCAACAATGCAAGCTCTGAATAACTTAAGATTCATACCCACACAGCAACAACAGGCCACAAAAAAGGCAAAAACCTAAAAGAACGGATCCTGTCTCTTTACACAGCTTCTGTCACAGGAGAGTTAAGATCTAATCAGTTATTTAAATTAAAATTTTGAAACGTCAGAAATATCTAGGTGCCTTTAGCATGGGCAATTACCTGGAAAATGCAAAAATATATATAAAGAATATGTCTAGTTCAAGACATATGAAATTCAAAGGAAGAGAGGTGGAAAAAAAAGATCTTGAGCTTTTTACATTTCAAACCTGAAAAACTCGGAGGTAATAGATATCAAAGGGATCTATAAGATAGGCTTTTCCTATAACAGAGTGATTAGCACCGATAGATGCAGGTACTAGAGCTTTTGCTATTCTGTGGTCACACTAGAAGCGAGAAGCAATATGTGAATGAAGCGTGAAGCATTTGTGAATGCAGTAATGATTCACTAAATAGGTCCTGTCTTTATTCCTGTAAAACTGACAAGGCAAAAGCAAATATATTCTGCTATTAAGCAAAATTATTGCAAGGAGCAGAAATGGTAGGAAAATTTTATATCAGGCCTGACAAAGTGCAAGCACTCAAGAATGCCTGGATGTATATTCAGCTGTTCTCAAGAAGAGCTGGGCAGAGTACAAAGGTCAGGATTTATATGCAGAATGTAGTCAAGCCTGAATACCKGAAAACAAAATTATTTTTTATTCATGCTCAGCTTTTGCCAGAGACTCAAATGATTAAGGCATTTATTGAATTAAAAAGCATAGCACATTGCCAGTACCAATTCTCTCTATTCATTTAAAGCAGTTGAGTCCCATGGTCATCTTTGAGATGTTTTATAATTTGCAGTTCTTAGCTAGAGACTAGAGAAGGAAAAAAAAAAAAAAAAGCTATAACAACAACAAAAAGGGTTTTCCCCTTACTGCATTAGAAAATGGGCTAGATAGGATCTAAACATCCCTCAAGTGTAATAACATGTACTGTACATTGCTAAGGCAAGGTCAGGCGTACAGAAGTTGGGTTATAACATGGATGTAGACCATGGGGCACAAGAGACATCATTCACTCACAAAACAAGATAAGCTATCTGCACTTTGGCTACATAGCATTTTTTGTCTGTGTGTGAAATCTATGGTTGGTCAGTACAGACTGTAGAGCCAGAAAAAGCAGCAGTGTGAGCAGTGTTGAGTGGGGCAGAGAAAACTTCTAAGCCTGGTGACCCTTCTTGCTCAGGAGAACCAGCTTTCTGCCAGCAGGTAGTCCCTGTTTATCAGTATCTGTGGCAACCACTAACTAGGCAACTGCACATTCCAAATGATGAGAAAGACAAATAAAAACCCATGACAATCAATATTACCTCCCTCAGAAAGCTCACACAAACCTTCCTTACTCAGCCAGGTCTTTCTGTAGCACCAGTCACAGACACAGCTCTTGATTTGAAAGACCCCTGAAAAAAGGATATCTTGAAACATAATTGAGCATCTCCATTTCATCACACAGCCCAGTCCCAGATTTTCCTTAAGAGAGAGTTGAGGGAGTGATTAAAAGAAATTTAGACACAGCAATATTTTTAAATGCTGTCTAATTCCATAAGCAAACTCACATTAGGTTCTGATGGAAAGGARAGCAAGAACCAGAGGGGAGCATCAGGCAGGATTTGCTTCTGAAGCGACAGGCAGYGCTGGGGAAGGTTTTTATCCAGAAACATCTGAGTCAGAAGAGTCTACAGAACTSAGAGAAAGGTAAAGTAAGAGAGAGCAATTCTCACTATCCAAAATAAAAGAATATCTCATGATAGCTTAAAAGACATTTTTTAATTTGCAAAATAATAAAGAGGTCAACACAGATTTGGCCATTTTTCCAAAGTAATATGGGACAGGGGGTTCTTCTACCCTCTTTCCCACTTGAGGGCTATCCAGGAAAATCTTCCCTTCATTTTCTTTGCTGTGTGATTAGTATAAAGTGGCATCTTTCCTGCAGTACCTAAGTTGATTAGTTTTCAGTGAACAGAACAATTGCTTTAAAAAGGACCTTTATCACTTTTAAAAATAGGAGTTAGGCAACTAAGTGCCTTATGAATCTCTTTTGAAAATTTCACCCTTGCTCTACAGCGTGCCTCACTTCTCCAGCTGTAGACTGGAGATAAGAGCTTTTGAATGCTGCAGCTCCTATCATCTTGGGAATAAAAGAGAGTTAGAGGTGGGAAAAAGACAGCAGCAGTGAGTACTCAGCTGGCATAACAGCAGTGCTCCACTGACAGCATCTGTTTTCATGTACTGGAGAAAAATGTTACTGCTCACCTTATCAGCACAGCTCTGCTGATTCAGAGCAACACATTGCTTGGCCCTGTTTGTTCATTTTAGACCTTATGGAAATCTATAAATAAAACCATATCATATAACTGGGGTACATTTCTGCTCCTATCAGGCTTCCTGCATCATAACAAAAATAAAATGAATTGATTTTTATTAGAATTTTGGGTTATTATAACTTCTTTGCTGGAATAAAGGACAATATAAGTATACAGTATAAATATACATTTATATTATTCACATAGTAAAGATGGTATAATATCTATATTTATAGCTTATGTATCACACATTCTTAAGATCCATTACAAAAATGTCTGAATAAGAGCTGATCTCCAAGCTCTGCTTCCCGCCTCTACTCAACAGAGTTGGCATTGCCTGCTCCATTAACCTCCCAAAATGCCTCTATCCAAGCAAAGGAAAACAAAATCAGCAAGCAAAAAGAGTTTTAAGATTCTGAGAGCCTGAAAGCAATGTATTTGGCAGGTGCCAAATGAAGCCATTAAGTTTGACCTAGTTTGGGATAAACTACTGTAAAAGAGGAAAATAGAAAAGTATTTAGACTTTCATCTCTTGGCAGAGCATCTTCTGATCTAGTTCTGGTTATTTCAAGCCATGCTGAAATACCTATTTGGTCTGTTGCTTTCAGAAAGCAATGGAGGTTGATTCAGTCTCGGGACATTTGGATACTGCATACGAAACACCCACAACATCTGAATTGTGAGAGGAACCTTGTATGGTGATGCCYGAATTCACCCCTTGACTATGAAATCACAGACCAGATTTTTTTGAATACCCATTTAAATGTATGCAACTTTTACATCTCCAGTGTGCTAATACTATCCATGCAGGTCATACAGAACTGTTAACATGGGTGAGAAGACACATGCTCTGCCACTTCTTTACCCCTATTACTTTATCTTTTGACTATGCTTTCTATGGATGTTTATTCCCTAAAATTTGGTGAAGAATCAGGATTTACCGGTGTCATTTTCTGGAGGCAATGCACCATGCCCATAGATTCACTAAGTGACATAAATATGGATAATGGATAATAATTACCAGTGAATTAGATGATGCAATGTGATTCCAAAGGCATATGCAAACCTTCTATTATAGGAGAACATGAAGGGTTAATTAATCACTGCAATGTTATGCTGCATCTGTGAAACCTCTCTAGTGTCCTTGTAACTATAAAGTTTGCACAGCTGGCAAATTTAAAAAAAGCAATTACAAGAACCATTCTGAAAGTTTGGGACACTCTAAACAGCATTAAAGACTAAATATTAATTAGAACAAGTATCATTCAAATATCTTATAGGGCTCTGCGGTACTAATGAACTCTGTTAAGAGCAATAATCAGGTTTACAAATTAATCTACTGGTGTATACATTAGGCAAGTTTCAGTTTGTCAGAGCTTTCTGTGTAATGAAGTTACTTTGCCTCTTGATACAATAAATCTAATTTTACATGTTTATTATGACTTCTTATTAAGCTGGTATATAGTCATAACAGTAGAGACACATTTGGGAACTTTTCCATGTTAAAACTAATTTAAAAAAAAAGACCAATTTGTTCCACTATGCAGTTATATTTATATTTTTAAAATTCATACACTAGCCAAAAAGAAAGAAAAAAGGACAAGATTAGTTAATGTTTCAGCTATAATATGTCAGCATTTATGTCTAGGCTTAAAGTCTGAAGTTTCAACACACTAATCAGCTTGAGAGTTTTTTTAAATCTTAAAATCCTGAAGTCTTTAGAATTATCACATCACAAGGAAAGCATGAGCACAGGTTTTCCTTTTGTCCCTGCCTCTGGAAACGCTCCCCAAAAGAGACTGTCCCACCCCTGGGGAAACTCCTTTACGCTGAAATGGAAGCCACAGGTGAAGAGCAAGGAGTGAGAGCAGTGGGGCAAGGAGGTTGTATGGGGGAAGGAAAGTGTCCAAACTCACACTGGGCAGGGACAATCCAAGAGCTTTGGCTGAACAGAACAGATGGAGGCTGAAGAGTACTGGATGTTGTTTTTGAAGCCAGTAGTGAAAAAGAAGTAATCTGAAGAATTAAATCTCTCTC
>NW_020454450.1:157348-302979 GCF_003342845.1 Nothoprocta perdicaria
AAAACCAGAGAAACAGTCTCCCCATCCTTAACTGGGTTTCTGTGTCTGCACTGATTGGCTTTGTTTTAAAGCAATATATATAACAACTCTGATGCGGCTCCAGGAAAAATACTTCTATTCCACATCTATCAAACTGCAAACAATAGCATTTTTGGCTMCATTTTCTAGTCACAATTGGTATTGTAGATGGTACAAACATATACACCTCTAGGAATGATATAAAACCTCCTAAACAAATATTATAAAATGTAAGGGTTCTCTCTTCCAACACTACTATTTGATTAACTTTGAATGTGTTACATGTATATAGAACATAGATAGCTTAATTATAAGAGTAATGATAAACACTCTTTTAGTCACTTTAGTTGGCTATTCAGACCTCTTCCCAATAAAATTAACTGCAAACTGTGAACTGAGTGCAATCTAGGCTACCCATGACTTCAAAGCTCAAACTTTCTAAACAGCTTTTCTCTTTTCCTCTCATCTAGATGCAAAGAAGTCTGGCTCACARATTTTCCAGTGTATTTTTGCTTTCTCCCTTCCTCAGACTTTCCTGGTTTTTATTATTATATCAGATGTGTATATAAAAATAAAATATGACACTACATTTAAAATTTTTATGTACTTGAGATAATATTGCCTTTAAACTCAGGCCACATTTTTTTCAAATATAGCTCTAGAGGAAGAGAAAAAGTGATTGACCAGGGAAGAAAGCAAAGACAGAGATTTTATACTAATTGCACTGAAGTTTTCAGGCTACAACCTTCAATTTCAAATAACTTTTCCACTTTCTTCTGRGAAAGTTGTATGAGTTTCAATAATGCTTTCCCTCAGTCTACTAGTTTTAAAATTTATTTAAAAGCTTAATCAGAAGCATTACAAAATCTGCATCAAAATGTTCTTTTACAATAAAGTCACCAAGTTTGTATATGAGAACTATGGAAACTTTCACCTAACTTKCAATTCTATTTGAAATAGAATTTACTTTCAATTCTATTGAAAGACACTACAAAAGCAGTTTCCAGTAGCAGTCAAAACTGTAGCAGCAACCTCAAATTTTACTTCTCAGTAACTGAAACTTACGCTTTGTTTGGTTGGTTTTTATTTCAAAAATGATGATGAAACTGTGACATGACAGATATGGAATGCTATTTTTACTACTCACACTATGAACACATTACAAATGCAGACAGCTAGCTGCATGTGGATGAAAATATAGAGTGCTGCACAAGYCCTGAAGATTTCTTCAAGTGGGCCTCAGTGTGCACTTGAAAAGCAAGGGGTCAAATAAAATAGGAGTGAAAGATTAACTTGTAGCTATTTATACATACACGTGTGTGTGTGTATATAAAATATACATAATTTTATATGCAACTTTTGCATGTAAACCATAGAGCATTCAATTCACAAAAAAAAAAAAAAAAGCTTAATATTTTTCTAGCATCGAGAATGCAGCAATGAAATCTCCATGCAAAGCGAAACAGTGCTCTTGGCAGGCAGAAATTAAGCCTTTGGTTGATTTTCTTTGTCCCTCTTTGTCCCCAGAGGGACAGAGCCCTGCCCTGCTCAGTGCCTGCAGTGCAGCCCTCTTGTGCATGGACCTCTCCCTGCCAGGGTGTAGATGGAGCTGGCTCGGTTTGGAGAGCTCATTCTTCTCTTTCTCTAGGTAATTCGCTTCTCATTTCTATCTAACCTGTCTCTGTCAGAAAGCAGCTGAGCAATCTCTCTGCGGGGAACATATGGAAGTGCCACTCGTCTCCCTGGTTCTTGTGGCCCTTACTAAGTCTGCCTGCCCTCTCACCTGTCCCAAGGGAGTGAGAAATTGCTTAACATTACGATCCATTCCTCTTTCAGTTCATTAGAACAGTCTGGCAACCAGGGATTGTGAAGAAACAGAAGCTGCTGCTTCATGAGACTTGTCCAGGAAGAGCCATCCTGTGCCATAGATCACCACAGGTATGTATCAGACCCTGGACTTGGCCAAACTGCTTGAGCTCCAGTCCCTGCCTAAGGAAGAAGCCTCTAGCATTTACAAACCTGAAGAAAATGAATTATCTATCCCAAAAGTCTGTTACAAGCATTTTTTGCAATTATAAAGCATTTTACCAGTTGCAACTCTCCCTTGTAAAGCTAACATCTTACTGAAGCCTCTTCCAGCAGTCACAACTCCACTCTACCCCTCAAAACAACCCTTAGAGATTTGATTTGTTTAAAATTGTATTCTGTTTCCTAGACAAGCCCTATTACATGGTTATTAAGAAAAAACTGCAGGTAAATTTTTATCTGAAAAATGGGAATGGCTCCAATGCTAAACAGCTCCAGGTATGTTAGGTTGTCAAGTTTCTATGCGGGAAAACTATCACAGAAAGTTCTAGTGTTTGGGCATCAGGATTCTCTGGCCAATGAAAGTTTCCACAGGAGGATTAGGCAAAATAGATGGAGCAAAAAAGGACATAAAATAGATTTTCTCCTTGGAAATAGTGAACTGTAAAATTTGAATAACTTGACCTTTGCTTTGAGCTTTCCTTACCCTGAACATTTTATCAAAAGGGTTCTTTCAAAGGATTTCCTTCAAAATAAAATGTTTAATGCTGAATGAAGTAAGGATTATTACAATTTTATAATCTGGAGTGCTTTTAGATCTCTTTTAAAGAGCTCTTGAAAACAACATCCAAGTTTTACACTGAATACTTTGAGACTGAATTTTCCATTTCTTGTTTTTTTGTTTGTTTGTTTTGTTTATTTGTGTTTGGAAATTAATAAAATACATTTCTTCATTTTGTTAGTTCCAAACTCCAAACTAATCATACAGTGCATCATGGATATCCACATATATGCTCATACAYGCATGCACATCTTTTCCTATCTATGCCACATCAACACGTATGCGTACGCATGTGGGAACCTGCCTTAAAATATGGTCAAATCTCGAAATTATCTCCTCAGGCCATTCTAACACAAGCCTAGGTAAAGAAGAAGAAATTCAAAATCTGTTTTCCCAGAGCAAAACTGAAATAAGATCTGCCTCAGAGACATGTCACCCAGTATTGATTAGAATATGCTTTATCGATAYGGTAGAAAGCAGAAGAATTCGGACCAGGTTCATAATACAGTCTTTTTTGGCATCTCTGCTTGTCATTTGGAGAAGTCACCAAAGTACCAAGTGTTTTTGGTACCTTTTTTCATTTACCTAGCCTGCTATAATAACAGAMGCACCTCTGTTAGTAAAATGTTATCTTTGCTTAAACGTTCATCGTGATTCTACATGACTGTCTACACAATGCCACTC
Organism: Nothoprocta perdicaria; assembly: GCF_003342845.1. Taxonomy (NCBI): domain Eukaryota; kingdom Metazoa; phylum Chordata; class Aves; order Tinamiformes; family Tinamidae; genus Nothoprocta; species Nothoprocta perdicaria. The sequence goes on from NW_020454450.1 coordinate 160,638, forward strand.
TTAGTAGTAACAGGTCTCTGCTAATCAATACTGAGATTAAACTCTTGTTTCATAAGTACCTAAGCAGATATATGTATAGAAAAAATATATCTGAGGATTTTACACAATACCAGTAACATAACATAACCAGTAACATAACCAGTAACATAACCAGTAACATAACCAGTAACATAACCAGTAACATAACCAGTAACATAACCAGTAACATAAGTTCCAGTAACATAAGAAAAGCTCTTTTTTTTTTTTCCACAATCGCATATAAAAAATCATTATCTATAAGGAAAAATGTTCTAGACACCCTCTTTATAGAATAAATTTTGTAAGGATGCATTAGCAGGGCTGAAGTTTGTCAACATCACGTACACAATATTCTTCTCAACCTTTTGGAATCTGAGAGAATGAAAGAGAAAGACACCCAGAAAGGCAAACGAGTGCATCAGGAATCTGTCCTAGAAATCTGTCACAAGAGCTGCAGGGTTTTCTGCAAACAGCACAGCAGGCAGCCGTGCAGGCAGCCAAAAGAGCAAACAAGGTCATTACGGAAACAGCCACTGCAGACCTAAAAACTGCTAGAGAATTGTATGAAAGGTAGCAACTAAATTTAAGCAACACTGGGATCATAATGTAAGCGACTGCAAACCGTCAAGCCTGCCACTCTGCCGTAGCTTCCTTGAGGCAGTAATGAAGCAATTCAGGAGTGGATCTCTGTGCTTGATCCTTTGCGCATGGAGCAGAAGCAGCTCATTCGTCTAATGTTCAAATGCAGAGTTTTATTTTATATTAAATAGCACAAGGTCAGGAGGCCACAACCTTAGCCACAAAATGTGAAAAAAATAGCTATTCCTCATGGCATCCTTATCTCAGCAATAGAAACTGGGCCTCCTTTGAGAGCTAGACACATTTGAGAATAAACTACAGGAATTTCAGCTTGAGATAAAATAAGCAAATGGAGTCCTTGATAAGGAAGAGAAAGATAATGGTGACAAAGATCTTTTAGTCCTCTATAAATGCTGCAAAGTATATGGAGATGAGCTATTTTTCATGTTGTAAGTCCAGCAGTGCCAACAGATTTGGGAACTCTCTCAGCAACAAGAGAGGAATATAAGCAAATCAGCAGATGAGTTTTTCTAAGAAGGGTTTAGTCCATGCTTTGCTAGTGGAATTTTTTCTTAAAAATCACATGACACAGCATATGCAAAGGCCTCTTGCWGCTTAGTCACATTATGGGAAAAACGGGGATAGAAAAAAATATTCTTTAGACATCATTTATCTGGCTTTGTTTCCAAAAGTTATGTTTCAAAAACTGCATGACAAAGTGTCATCATTCAGATCTGTCCAGTGCAGTGGAGAAAAAGGCGATTGTTAGTGACAAAGTCAGGCAATTCCTAAACTGGCACAAGGTATTAACTTTAAGTAACTACAAAGCCTATTTGTGCTTTATATTCACTCTGATTTYACTTTTACATGATAGATAAAAGTGAAGATGGTCAACCACAATTACATTAGTTCATTTCACAATTACAAGCATAATCTGGAATGCTGAATGAGACTTCTGTTTTAGGAGAAGGAAGATCCCAGTGATGATTCAAGTGAACTGCTTAATTCAATAGTCAGGCTGAATTAGCCAAAGGGATACACAGTGACGCACTCTATAATTTTAGTGGCTGTCCTATGCAGTTATTATTAAAGATTTGAGGCCAGAAATGTAATTAACAATTATTAATTGTTATTTTTTAATAATTATTTTACAATTAACAATTAACAATTAACAATTTGTTAATTGTTAAGAAACTGACATTTTTGGATACAAAAGTTGACATGAAGCTGCATATACCTGATTTTTATTAAGGATGACAGCTGCAATCTACAGCAGAGTGTTATTGCTTCCTTTTGATATAGAAGTTTAAATTCTCTTCCTACTTGCAAATTATCCTGCATACAATCAATTCTGATACCAAGTCCTTAAGGTCCTACATGGATATAGATTAATTTAACATAATGCTGCTCATATGACCACATTAACTGAATAAAACTAAGGTAACAAGACTATTCTGAACTTTCAGTTTGTAAATGAAAGGTATCATCTGATGTGATTTGCATGCTAAAAAATATTTTTTTTTCTGACCAGGGAGAAACTCTGAAATTTTTTAAAATCACTTTTTTTTTATGATCTCTCAATAAGTCCAGAAAAATCAAGATAGAAAAAAAAATACTATTTTTCAGCACTCTGCAATACTTAGCAGTCCTACCGCATCCCACTCTCACATGCGGGGACTACAGAATGCAGATGGTGCATTTATGGTGTTTTCTCCCCCAACATGTTTGCACTTACCTTTAACTCCTTGTGCGCATGAGCATACAACAAATTGTACTTCAGGAATCTGATGTTGTTTTTCATATCCTGCTATCCTTTTTGAGCTGTATTTCCTCCTGGCAGTCTTTTTTATTTATTTTTATTTTTTAATTTTTTTTAAACAGAACTTTCRGAGAATCTGATCAGACTGTTAAGAGAGTCAATCACCTTTAAGAAGCTTCTTACTTGACCACCSTGCTGATTTATGGCAATCAGAGTTCCTGTAAGAAAACAAAAAGCTGAAAAATCAAAAATGCATGTTATCAGAATAGGTTTTAGACATAAATTATGAGACATAAATTATATGACATAAATTATAAAGAATTATAACAGTTTGAAAAAATATCCTGAACAACATAGACCAAAAGATATTGTACAAAATGTTTTGGAAAAAAAAAAAAAAAAAAAAAGACTTCAAAAGGCAAATAGAAGATTAGAAAACAGGAGAAAAACTGCAAGATAAAATAATGTATTAATAATTAATAGCTTTAATACTCAGCTCATAACCATGACCTTTTCAGGGCAATCAGATTTGCCAGGACCACTAATAATCAAGTCCTAATTGTCAGAATTTCTTTTTAATGAGATGGGTGTGCAATAGTTTAATCAGATAGTATCTAAAATGTTTGTTTTTCTTTCTCCTTTGCTGATAACATTATTGAAAAGACAGTTGCCGATAATCTCATCACTGTATGTATACCTGAAGTACAAAAGTTAATTAAATATAAACAGATAACTGAAATCTGCTATGCTAGAAGGTTAAATCAAGAGAAGAATTTACAAACAAAATAGTGGACAATTTCAGTTTGTATAACCTTAATGAATAAAAATAATTACCATGCATGTACTTATGCTTTCTTTAGGTATCTTGCTTTGGTAATCATTTCATATTTTCTCTATTTATCAAACATGCATATTACTAATTTCCCCAAATTTCCAGATTGTGATATTACTTTAACATAAACTATCTATATTTATGGTACTGTTTTTTTTGAATATTTCTACATTTGAGCAATATTTTAAGCACTATGTGCAATTAGACTTTTGCTCTGTCTGCTTTCTTAGTCTGTACATACTTCAAAGTGAAAGCAAAAAGGAAGGGTGAACTTTTTTAAGAAGATGAGAATGTCAAGTAGTCCCCAGAATTTAAAAAAAAAAAAAAAAAAAAAAAAAAAAAGCACTTTAAATAAGCCATACATTTCATACAACTATTAATGCTAAATAGCATTATTCTTATTTTAAAAAATAATAAAGACGTTAAGGCCAAAATGATATGCAGTTTCTATGAACACAAATAGTTTGGCAACAACTATTTCTGTATGTCTGTGGCAATTCTGTGAACAAAGGACAGATTTTATTTCAGCCATTTATGCAGTATTATCAGAAACATGTAAAATGATAAAAGACTATTTCACATACTTGCATATAGTCTTCTTGGAAGCATAACTAAGAAAAGATCTGCCTCTGGATTCCAGACCAGAATCACTGTGTCACTTAACCTGCTCAATATAGCTCTATAACTGAGGGTCAGTTCTGCAATAGTTCTCATGGGAATCCGAACAGGAAATTAATTTCAWTATTATTTTAGGTTTGCATTTTGAAGATGCTTCACCACAAACATATGTTTTGTTACCTGCTTTTCAAAAATCACTTACTCTAGCATTAGGGAAAACATAAGTTTAATTTAACATCTCTGTTTATCATAGACTGAACTGTGTTACAAGACCTTTCGAATTTCAAGCAGAGTGAAACAAATAAAACATGGGTGCCAGGTTCATTAGCATTTAATGAATAATAAATTAACTTGCCTCTGCTAGTAATCTGAACTTGTTTTACTCTTGAGTTTTTCAATTATGTTATCTTCTTTCATGCAAATTAAAGAACTACAAAAGCACAATTAGATGTGGCAGCTACCTCTGTAACAAACAACTGGAAAATTAGAGAATTCTTCTTTCTTCAAACTGAGCATTCAGATAACTGGCAGCAATCTTTAGCTTTTATTTATTGCAATCCAGACAGGAAACAGATATTAATTTAGCATCCCTGTGTAAATAAACTAAGATTTTTTTCTTTTCTTCTTCAATTCTTTCTCTTTACCCACAGCTTATGAACTGAGTTCTTAATAGCAAACTGAAGCATTGACTAGTTCCTTTGTGTTTTATTCAGAGATCTGCTCAGTAGAGTACATAAATATAGCTCCCTGAGTTAATTGTAATTCATTGTCTATTTTACAACATTAATTCCCATCTTACAAACTTTCTGAAAGGGCGATGGAAAATTCAAGGAGTTGGAAAGGGAAGCGAATGTTCCAGATGATTCTTCATCAAAAAGAATACAAAGCTGATGATCAAAAACACTTCATACAAGCCCTGTTAAAATCAGAAGGCATTTTTTTCCACTGGCCTGAGGAAAAAATTATAACAAAAATCTATCTAAACTATATTCATGAATAAGGGAGGCAATAGAGATTGAGAATGGATTTGGTTTCTGTTCTGCACTGTTTCTGCAAAGGTGCTAAATTGAGAATCCTTTTCAAGTTAACAAAGCGTGTTTACCAGTGATTAGCAAATTGCAAATTCGCAAATCTGCAAGTTCAAGTACAGTAAGTCTTGTACAACTTGTACTACAAGACTAGTCATCTTTTCTTGAGAGCTATCGCAAAAGTCTACATGAAAAAGAGATGAACTTGATCTTGTTATGGCAGGTGTACTCTGTTCACCTAGAGCAAACAGCCTATTTTCTGGAGTGATGGCTAACCTTCAGCRTTCGGAGATTATAGTCTTAGCCTTGACCACCCATGCAGGTTGGTCTTCAGATTGGACTGTACAAAAAGTTGAGTTGTATCCCCCTTCCCTTCTGTGTACAAAACAATTTCAATATGCAACCTGGTCCTGAAATGACTTTTCCATAGTAATTAATATTAATTCTATTCAGCTCAGAAGATGCCTGTTTGGTGATGCAAATAAATGTCTCAGTCTTCATCCTCTTTTGTAACTGATAAACATTAAAGGACTTAATTAAAGTTTAATTAATCATAAAGGACTTAATGTTTAATTAAACATTAAGCATTAAATCCACAAACATTCTTGAGCAAATAAGAGCTGGAGAAGATCAGTAGTTCGGAGACTCAAACTTCCTAAGTAATTATTTTTGCAGTTCATATTTGGAGTCTGGTAATCACTTCAAGAGTATAAATTTATAGAGACACAGGTATTACATTAAAGATACACGGCACTCCTGTAGCTCAAATAGAGTCACCTTAATAGATTTTTGGTATGTGTATGTATACATTTCAGATCATTGAATTGTTTCTTAAAAATTAATTAGCAACCAAAGAATAAGGATTGATAGGATAAAGTCTCATTTATTTTTAGAACAGAAATATGCATTTTTTGATGGTGTCAGTTAGCTTGCTRGTCACTGAGAGATGTTAAATCCTTATGCTTTAATCATCAAACTTGAAGACATTTTCCTGTGCTGAGTTGCAGCCTAACTCAATGCTACTTTTTTGAGACTAAGGTGTGTATAATTACTGTCGAAAAACTTACGTCTTTCTCTCGAGACTACATTTATCACTAGCAGTGTCCCATACAGACAGGAAAAGAGAGGAAGGGATGTGTGTGCGCACATGTGTACTGCATATCTTGTTACTATGACCATAACAAGATATTTAGAAACCAACCTGAGCCATGAAATTTATCTTCAGATTATAGACTTTAGTATAAGTTACTAAGGAGTATCTCTGTCTACACCCAATGAATCTACAGTTAGGGGAATTTCCTTATGCATCCAAATACATTCAATATTTTYTTCCAGAAAATGGAGCATGTTCATTAAATTTCAGAAAACAACAAATCAACAAGCTAGGGAAGGAAATTTCTCGATGATAGGACTCAAATTCTGGAGAAATAGTTCAAAAAAATAGTACTACATTTTATAAAGACAAAAGCCATGCTCTGTACTTACCAAGGATTARTTAACTTAAATACAGAATGGCAGGTATTGGCTAGGGAGAGTTTGCAGAAAAAAAGATCAAATTAATTTTGTATTACTGTCTGGACACTATAAAGGATCACAGTTTGAGATAATGATGTCATGAAAAATATTGAGATGTATAGCCTACAGTTTTATGAGTTACATTTTATCCACTTTGGGCACTCACTTGAAGAAAAGTAGAGACTAATTTGAGAGAATTCAGAGAGGATCACCAGTGTAATTTGAGGTCTAAATGCACATTTTATGCAGAAAGAAAACAAGCTTTATGCAGAATTAAATACAGAAAGACTGAAAGTGTTAACGTCAGAGAAGAGAATACTTACAGGAGTCATAATGATAGTCTTAAACTATTAAGAAAAACTTTATTCTYGAGAATCTCCAAACATCTGTCAGAAGATGTATCGGCACATTATGTTGCCGATGAYGTCTGTATGCTTTCTACTCTTATCAAAAACAATTGAACAAGTCTAAAGGACTTTATGAATGCGTCTTTAAGCCTTTGCAAATGAAAGATCACTTCATGCTGGAAAAATTAATGGACTATAAAAACTTAGTTGAATTTTTCATGAAGTGCATCACATGTTTTTTCTCATTTTGTTTACAAACTTGTTTGCATATACTTTTTTACTATGCAGTTGTTTTTCTGGTAATCTCTTTTGTGTTTAATGAAAAGATCTCAGAAAGAAATAATGACTTAATACTGACCAGGCACCAGATTAACTATATATGCAGTGCCCCATTTCAGGGCCGACTCTATGCAATTGCAACCGGTAGAAGACTAACTACAAGACCAGAACAGCCCCCGTTCCTGTCATCTTCCTGCCRACAGTTTGTGTGAGGAGCACTCGATAACAGTTCTCTGCAAGCTGCAGCCTGGTTCATCATTTACACATTGTAGCTAGAACAGGAGCAGGTCTGCAGGGCTGYCCATTTAATTTTTAATTGCATCTGTCATTCTCAATAACCAGAACAAAATTATGAACTGTAAAATGCTTCTAATAACATATTTCAGTTTTCCAATTAGTTGATAATGTTGATTTAGGTTCAAATTAGTACAGCTACATTTCAAATTTTCTTTCTGTTGTGAAGACATTCTCTTTCTGTTCTGATTGCATAAACCACTATTTTTCCAACAACACATGGATTTAGAGCTTGTAGATGATCTTAGTTCACTACATACCCACATTTCTCCATTTTGATTAAATCACGGAACTGATTCAGGTATATTATTCTCCTAGAAATAATTCTACTGGTTTCAGTAATTCAGCTTATCATGAGTTGCATCATTCTAATGAGCAGARCCTAGCTTTAAGGTAGAAATTTTGTGAATATTTACATAACTTGATCTGTTTTCAGTAAGTGGTTTTGGTTTATTTTTAAATAATTTCATAGAGCCATAGCATTTCCTTTTTTTCTAGACAATTCCATTGATATTTTGCAGTGTATCAGCAAAAGATTTTAATCATAATACCTTAAGAAGTAGGCTGTGTCTTAAGCGAAAAACATTTCAAAGCAGGATGATCTCTTTTCTGTTAAAAAAATGGAAAAAGGTACTATGTTACTGTCCTTTCTTGTATTCACATTGTTAGTTTGAATATTATACCTCAGGAATTCATGAAAGTATGAAGTTCAAATAGGAAAAGGTTTGACACAGAACTTTTCAATAAGACTCAGATGTTATAGATTTGATTAACAGAGTAGCACGATCTATCCCAATCCAGCAGTAGTTAAATGCAGCTCACTGCATCTACTCAAGCTGCTCACTGCTCACTCTGTAGACTTCCTTCTCTCCTAATTGTTTCAAATTTTATTTCCTTAATTCATTGCATGATGATGAAAACCTCTGCAAAGAAACAGCAGTTAAATGCTTCTAAAACCCACGCATGGCTTTATGAAACAGCTGGAGAATGGGCTAAATTGAGAGTTGCACATGCACTCTGCAGGGACTAAAATTTTAAAAAGTGACAACTGATTTTGTTCAGTAAAAGAATAGGAAACTGTAAGGGAATAATGGTTTTAGATGAGATATAGTCAAACCTATTATTCAACTTCTATCTACAAATCACTAAATGTTTCTAGCAGCAATAACGAAGTAAGTCATATGCTGCTTCAGCAATATACTTGTATTAAATTAAACTTAGAAAATATAGGCCCCAAGTTATAACTTTTGACTTTTTGATTCAAGCTATGGTTCATTTGCTGTAATGTCTTTGGGAGATTTCTCTCCTAAGTTTTTTCCAGTAAATAATGGAAGAGTTCATTTTGTTATAAATTGCTTTTACCTTTTCCATTCTGTTTATTTATTTAGGTTACAGTGAAGTGAATTTTCAAAACTCTGAAGAGCTTGTGTAAACTCAGTATTTTATCAGACAATGAGGCCTTAAACTAACCTTCTCACGCAGTGAGATAACTCTCAGATCAATGGAGCTGTATTCCAAAAGGGCTTGTATCAAGTGATCATTTCTCATTTGTTCTTTGGACATCCATGCTTCTGCTGCTATAATTGTAAGGTACCATAAATAACTCTGAAAAATGCACTGCACCACTTTTTATTTGCTAATAAATGTTCCCTCTTACTAAACAACTACACAGTCCAAATTGTTATATTTGGAGGACTTGGGGACATAAAATCTTTTCCTGRTTTCTGCTCTGTGAAACATTCTTATACATAACCACATTTCTTTTAAGKGTAGCTTTCAAAAATTTATGTACATAAAGAGAATCCCTAAATTTCTCTCTGTAGATTAACATAATTCTGTACATACAGATAGAATAAAAGTAATATTCAAAATATAGCCAGTAAGAAAAATTAAGTTCAATAGCCTTTAAAAAATGTTTTGAAATATTCAAACTTATATCTTTTCTTTCCTATAAATATTTGCACACACTGAACATTGAAAAGGAAATCCAGCAGCAAGGAGAGTAGGTGAAACAATCCACTGCTGGCTTCCTACATTTCATTTTCCTTGCACTGGTATAGCCAGTAGCCTAGCCATTCTAGAATTGCTTTATTTCCTTCCTTCTCTTTAACTTCAGCAATGACTTCAGATTATCCTTCAGTTCCAGTAGATATACTGGAGATGTTAGACATGAACTTTTGAGCAGAACAAAACAGAGGTATGCAATTTTTGCTGGAAATTCACAAATTGCATCATACAGTATAAATGTGAGGAAAAAGAAACTTGGGGAATGTTGCAAACAGAATCTACAAGGCAAAAAAGGAATTACATGGAATATTACATATGGATTTCTTGTGGAAAGAGATCAGATATTTACTGTATTAGTGCACATCCACACAAACACCTACGTGAATATCAGTACCAGTTGTSGGCAACAGGAAAGATTATCCAAGTTGAATCTCAGGCCAAAAAGAAAATTAGAGCCCAGATGGCAAGAGTCAAGAAGATACTTTGCTTGTGTGCATGTATGTGTGTGAATAAGTAACGTATGGAACCAATCCTGCAACAATTTTGTTTAAATCCTTGYAAATCAGTTAACGTATGGCTCTTACTGTAGCTTTGCAACCCATGTCGTCTGGCTTTTTTGCAAGTGACRCTCTGGGATTTAGTTAGCATACTTTTGGAACAGTCACAGACGATTTAACTTTCTTGGAATATATTAGTTTATGCTGCTGCTATAAAAGATCCAAATTAAATTCCCCACAGGGATTTTTAACTGCCATACTAAGATGCAGAAAGTAATTTTTTTTCCTAACAACAGGGACTACAATAATGACTGTTGAATTTCATTTTGATAATCACAGATGTTACTCAGACAAAAGAAAAATTCTTAATGAGACTTGGGGTGAATTTTTTCCCAATTTGATAAACTTTTATGTTTTCAAAACTATTAATACTAAAACTGCTTCCTTTATTATAAAGAAACTGGTTTTCATCTTATTTTTTATTTGTTTTCCATGTTGCATCAGATTCTCTTCTATATGCTGCTCTTTTCAGTGCCTTCTATAACTTTTTGCAGTAATACAATATCCCAATACATTCAGAAACATACGTGAATCAGAAGGGAATTTATACAAATCTGCTGCTAGATTCAGCTAATGCTAATTCTATTGCTGTTTTGTGTGTGGCTATAGCAATGTAGTTGAACAAAAAGACAAATGTTTTATTTTGATGCAATGATGAATTAGAACACTTCATTTTTTGAGCAACCTCTACATCACCTAGAAAAACACATGAGAGCTGTTTAAGAGATAAGCCGCTGAACAGACTAAAGTAATCAAATAAATAAKCTGATCATATTTTAAGAATAAAGTTGTGGAGAACTATGTACTCAGGATTTTTATCTATTTTAATCTTTAGAATTCTTTTAAGACTTTAACCTTTGCCTTTACTTCCTTTGTCCAATTCTTATTTAGAATTCCTTTACTAGAAGTAAAATATTCTAATGTACAAAGATTTTAGAGAATTGTGCTCACTTGATAGATTTCAAAAGTTTCTGAAATCTGTGAGCTGTTTGAAAGCTYATAGAAATATTTTGAAATTGATACTGACTTCATTTAATTTTAAATTACAGCCTTGTTTTTATTTCATATAAAATTTAATTTACCCAAACCTGCCCAAAGTGCACAGTACACTTATAATTTCTGTTTGCCAAATAAATAGATATGTCCAAATTATTTCTATCAGTGTGGCAGATGTCATTCATTAGTCATAATCAATTATACTTAAAAATAAGTAAGAAAAGAGAACGTTTTACCCCATGTGTATGCATTTGGTTGATACACAGGGAAAATAAAAAACACATGTACAACACCCCTTCTATACTGCTTTGAATACAGACTTCCATCTCTTTTTTAAATTACTATATCTAGAAATTATATTAATATATAATTATATACCATAAATAATACTATATATTCCTCCTACATCCTGAAAGACCAGCAGAAAAACAATTGCAGGTTCCTAACAAAAYGTTTGGGTGATATTTTCAGCAGATAGTGCTGCAAGCAATACAAGGAGTCAGAAGGGGAGATATCATGGGCTAATGGTAGAGGCTGGAGTGGTGCCCTGCATGATTAATAGAGGAGATGGCTGAGAGCCACTTGGAATGACTCATTAGGCCGGTTAACTCCCTACTTCAGGAGGAAGTTGTTGAGGACTCAGAGAATGAAAGGTGGGAAAAGGAAGGTAATTAATGATTATGAGTATAGCAGGGAGTTGTTGGAGCAATTGTCAAGCTAAAGACAAAGTGCTATTTAAAATTCTCTGTAAGGATTTCAAGCCTGATAGAAAATTATCATGAACTCCTAAAATAAAACAAAACCCAGATTATCTGATTGCATAAAAAACTGCACCTGACAACCTAGTAAATAAGGAACACTGTCTATTTTATATATGGCCTAAAATACAGCAGCTGTAAATTAAAACTACAGATAAATCACTTGTTCTGCTCAGGATTTAATACCAGTGCAAGCACCAGGGATTAAAATGTAGCCTCCAGTGAATACAGCAGCTACATGCAAACTGAGAGAATTACGGGTACTATGGGGTACATCACTTTGTACTTCCTAATTTGTGCTTGCCTGTGGCATTTCAGTATTGTCTTACCCACAGTGWTTACTACATTTTAATTGATTAAAGGAATAAACTTCATGCACAAGAAAAGCAGAATACATCTTTGCACACTTAATGAGATCTTCTAAACTACATTCATCTCCTTTAGTAATTTAAATGTGAACTGGCTGAAGAAGAATTAGCCATTTTATGGTATACTTGAGTTAAACGAATGATGATTATTTGGTGATGTAAAATTAATGCTTTTTAATCAGCTATTGTTAGCCATCTATTTACATGCAATTATTTTCCTCAAGTATTAAATGTGCTGCAGAAAAATTTGCCAGTAGAGGTAGTCTGTATTAAAGAATATACTTTCTTCTATTTTTGGAAAAATTAATTACTATAACATTTTTCATTTTATATACAAAACAATATTACAAGAAAATCTGGAAAGAGAATTGTAGTGTCAGAGCATCACAGTACTCCACTGCCCCATATAGCAGCTTTTCACAGTATGATCAGAATTCCTATTACAGGGACTGTACTAAGTCTGTGAAAGTCATTTAAAACTCATTCAAAACCTCCAGTAGGATACTGGATATGCCTGAAAATATCTCGTATCACCTAAAGCTGGTGATATCATAATTACCTGAAACCCACACAAAAAAGCAGTCATGACAAAAATGCCTGTATATCCAGAATTAATTACAGTCACACATAACAAGACTACTATTTCCAAATAGTCTGGACTCAAAAATCTTACATAATTACTCATGTCCTCTACATATAGGTATCTGTATCCTCTGTTCATAATACGTTATAGTCTTTTGAYATGCCAGAATTACTGATCACCATTAAAGCTTTGCAAATTAATATATCACAGTTGAATTATAAAGACCATGAGGCCTTTCTAATTTCTGTTCTATCATTAGGAGAAAAAAAAACAAAAAAAAAAAAAAGAAAAAAAACACCTCCATGAAGCTAAAATCACATTTGTTTGGAAGTTAGGCTTTGAAAGACTAATCAGTCAAAAAAATTTCAAGAAAAATATCTCTGTAGTTTTCTTGAATTCAACATACTCCACCATGAGACCTGAAAATGTAAGCTATCATTCTAAACAATGAGAGCCTACAGAGCCTATAACTTAATTTATAACCTACAGCAAATGTACTGATTCCTTCAACATATATAAACATTGATTTTTTAAAAAACAATATTTTAAGGACAAATCAAAGCTGATTAGAACTGACTATTCTGATAAAGAATTACACTGTAAAAGTGCTATACTRGACAATGCCAGAAATACAATTATGTAAAAAATACAATGAGAAAAAGCAATAGAAAACAAAAATACTGAGCACTCCAATAGGGAAGCTAGTGCTTGATTGCTTGTTGTTAATTCCTGCTGCACTACTATCCTGGCGCACCAACTCACCAGGGTTGGTCTGCCACCTTTTTTTTTTTTTTTTTTTTTTTTTTTTTTTTTTTTTACATCAGGTGCACTAAGCATCAGGTACATTAGGCAGCAAAATCAGGCGCACACCATATCTAGGAATGCTGGAAATGTTTCTAGATGATGGAATTTCTACATACCTATAAGAGAGTATAAACACCCTACTCAAAAATGACTATCCAAGTTTACATCTTCATACTCATATTAAGTATATAGCAAATATGGGTTAATGGCAAATTTAGGTTAATGTATCTTTCTTTCAGATGCACWCTTATCTAGGAAAGAAATTCTTCACACTAATTGGGTTATTTCTATGTTCCTTTCAAGTGAGAGATAATAGCTTTAAGCTCTAACTAAAAAAAAAAATCATATTTGTATTTTTATACCATTATTGCTGTGAAGAAAGCTAAAAATGCCTGTAGAGTTTAAACAATCCTCAAAAATCTTTTATATTGAAATTAATTTGGTAGCATTTTGGATAACTCACTTTACCTTACTTCCCTTACCTACCAGGTGACAATGCTGTTCTTCAAAGGCAAATTCCTTCTTTTTAATAAAATCTCAATTCTGTAGTATTTTGCTAAATAAAAAGCTGCTCCTATTTTCAGTAGGGATTAATATAAAGAAAGGCTGTGTTCTGCAAGAGACCAAATCAGTTAATATTAATGGGTCCTCCCAGCCCTAATATTTATGAATGAATGTCTGAATTATTATTTTTATTACCCTGATGTGTGCTGCTTTGCTTTTCAGTTTCTGTTATTTATAGTATAATTCCTCAAGGAATAAGAGCACACAAACATATGAAGGATCTACCAACTCATGCATAACATTTTGGTCTGACTTGTGTTACCATGGGGATTTAGATACTAATGCTATATTACTTCATTATTGGGTTGGAACCCTCTGAAGGCACTCTCCACTTTTCAAATCATATGATTTTTACTTGATAAGGAGCAAGAAAAAGACTGCAATATGAGCTCAAACCATATTCTTTAGTCAGTAAAAAAAGTTGCATCATACTAAATATGCTTTGCTTATATATCTATCATGATTTTCTTGTCTGCACTAGCTCAATGTAGAGGACATGCTCAGGAGGTACAAAACAGCAGCAAAGTCACTATATTATCATAGAATGCCGAAGGTTGGAAGGGACCTCAGAGGTCATCGAGTCCAACCCCCCTGCTCACGCAGGGTCACCTAGAGCACGTGGCACAGGGCTGCATCCAAGCGGGTTTTAAAKATCTCCAAAGAAGGAGACTCCACAACCTCTCTGGGCAGCCTGTTCCAGTGCTTTGYCACCCTCACAGTGAAGAAATGCTTCCTTAAGTTCCTGTGGAACTTCCGATGCTTCAGTTTGAAGCCATTTCCTCTAGTCCTATCCCTGCCCACCACTGAAAAGAGGCCGCCCCCCTCCTCCTCACTGCCTCCCTTGAGGTATTTATACACGCYGATCAGGTCCCCCCTCAGCCTCCTCTTCTCCAGGCTGAACAGACCCAGCTCTCTCAGCCTTTCCTCATAGGGCAGATGTTCCAGGCCTCTGATCATCCTGGTAGCCCTGYGCTGGACTCTCTCCAGCAGCTCCACATCCCTCTTKTACTGGGGAGCCCAGAACTGGACRCAGTACTCCAGATGTRGCCTCACCAGGGCTGAGTAGAGGGGGATGATCACTTCCCTCGACCTGCTGGAGAYGCTTTTCTTARTGCACCCCAGGATCCCGTTGGCCTTCTTGGCCACCAGGGCACACTGCTGCCTCATGGTCAACTTGTCGTCCACCATGACACCCAGGTCCCTCTCTGCAGGGCTGCTCTCCAGCAGGTCCACCCCTAATCTGTACTGGTGTCCAGGGTTATTCCTCCCCAAGTGCAGGACCCTGCACTTGCCCCTGTTGAATCTCATGAGGTTTCTCGCCGCCCAGTCCTCCAGTCTGTCCAGGTCCCTCTGGATGGCAGCACAGCCCTCAGGGCTATCAGCTACTCCACCCAGTTTGGTATCGTCGGCAAACTTGCTGAGGGAGCACTCCAGCCCTTCATCCAGGTCGTTAATGAATAAGTTGAACAGGACCGGACCGAGAACTGATCCCTGGGGGACACCACTAAGTACAGGCCTCCAGCTGGACTCCGCACCATTGACAACCACTCTCTGCACCCTGCCATCGAGCCAATTCCTAATCCAGGAATTGTTCTGGGGGAGAAGATTGAAGTATGGCTATTCCTGCCATGTAACCAGTCCCTTGTGACCATATGAAGTTAGGCTGTAAAACTGCCATCTCAAAGGAGTGTGGAATGATCTGCTCTTTCATCATTAAAGGCAATGGTTACATCAAGGCAGCTTCACTCAGGAAGGAAGGACAAGGSATGAGAAAGAAACTGGGAAGAAACATCCAATGACTGGGCCTGATGCCACTCAGGAAATGGTTATCCTTCACACACCAGAGGTATCAAGTGATTTTCCTGCTTGAGAAATCCTRCGGAAACCACAAGACCAGGTCGTTTATGTTGGTTTAGAAATGGAGGCAGGAAATCAAGAATTTGGGATGGCAGCTGAGCTAGAATGGGAAAAGTTTTGTCCCACAGCAGTACAAGGAACCAGCTGGGAATATCAGGAGGCTCCTGACTCAGGAGGAAACCAGGTCACTCGCAGCCCTAACGCTCAGGCATATGCTTGAGCTTCAGTCTGCATACACCCAGCATGGATGGCTGCAAGCAGTACTTACACCCTTAATATATAAGTACCTTTTTTTCTTCARCAGCCTTAAATAATTTCTATCCTGAGGGAGAGGAAGATGTCCAGGAAAAAAATGGAGAGCAGATAGGAGAGATGGAAGTCTTTGCAAACCTCTACAAGAGTAACAACAATAGGAGTAACAATGATACAGAGTGAATCATTGCTGGTAGCTCCCAGAGAAGTGACACCAGTAAGGTAGGAACCTCATACAACCAACATCCCTTGAACCTCATCTCTCATTCTACACCTTTGAGACAGAAACAGATTAAAAAAGAGTTAATACTCTCAGTTCAAAGCCTAAGGTGCTTGCTAAGAACTAAATAATATACTTTATTGTAGCCTTCCTTAAACAACAAATAGTTTTTCAAAATTTTTATAATAAATTTATTGAAGTAAATCGTGGTGTTTTCTGAAAAGGCATATTAGAAATTTATTTTCTCAGAAGGCAATTTCAAATTCAAAGTGGAAGCCATTCTGAAACCTTTTCTTCCTTTCTGAACAGACTGAGGAATATATTATATAATACTGAGATTTTTCCTCCCTTTGTCTTCCTGTGAAAAGTATGGCATGCACAGTATTAGATGCTTGGTAGAAGACTCATTTTTGCTCTAGGGTAGCATAAATCCACTATAGTTTATTTATGAATTAAAAGATGTACTAAGAAACTGTAAAGATGCAATGTACTTCACCTTCCCTTCTCTCCTCTGTAAAAAGTTGATCATGTACAGCYGCACAATTTAATTTATTTCTGTCACCATCTTAGCTGAAGTCAATAAAATCTTTATTCAGGCTTTGCAATCACCTTTCACAATTTGTCAACTATTTTCCTTCCCTTAGAAAAGAAAATTTAATTTGTTCATTTAAATAAAAAAAAATTTGCTCATTTAAGAATAAATGTGACAAATACTCAGGTTAATATGCTGTTGTTCAAGTGCAGCTGCCCAAAAAAAGGGATTGTTCAAACCTAGACAGTGCTCTGGTTTTGATAAAATGCTTCTTACGTGCTTGTTTGTCCTCATGTTCCACCATATGTCATTACCTGCAACGATGTTAGTAATACTGCTGTCATATTATTTGGCGTGGCTGCTACATTAATAGATTGACCAAATATAAAGTGATTGCCTTAAATTAAATACGGGTATTTTTGCAGTCTTGGACTATAAGTTGCTTGCAAATATGGTCRCTAGCATAAAATAAAGAATCCTAGAGAGCCTCTTTACTAAAAACAGCACTTAAAATTTCTCTCACAAATGATGAGAAAGAGCTGAGACAACTTTTAAATGAGATTTCAGTGCTTGGGGAAAACCACTGTAATTTGCTTCACAGTTGTAAAAATAGTATATAACCCATTTTATTAGTTGAATATTCCATTTCTTGAAGCTCAATTTTCTCATTATGAATATAGCTGGCCATCAAATGTTTACTGAAATATATGGAGCATGAAAATAAAGTTTTCTTTGAAAAATATAAAAATCTTCTCATGTTAACAAATAACATCCTAGTTAAATAACTTTTCTTTTTCTCCTTATTTTGTTAATCAAACTATGGCTCATTTGTACAAGACAAAACTATATGGATGACAAAACTACAAGTGAAAGAAAATTATTCCAGAACTATTAATTTAAAAAAAATGTTTTAAGAAATCCTAGATGAGAGGTTGTATTAAAAAAAATATTGTTCTGATACTTACTTAGACRTTATTTCCCTCCTCAAGCATTCATKATGGTCTACATTTGAAGAAAGGATATCTGGTTTGGACATCATTTTCTCCAGTACCTCCATTCCTTCATTTTTAATACTAATTATCCTAGAAAAGATATGTAAAATAAAGGAGACAGCTTTTAAACACAAAGGCAGCAAACGAAAAATATTCTCATAYTTAGTACCTCCAGGATTTCTCCTTTGTGGTCAAAAGGCTTTGATTAAAGCTGTTGCTGGGGCATATTTTTAAGCACAAGGATAATTCTATCCCTTAAAGTAGACGTTAATTTTTATGTGAAGATTAGTAAGCATAAGAGGGAATATATGTCACAGTTACTAAAATTTGCAAAGCTCATCTTGTGCTAGTAGTTTATGACACACAGAAACCACTTGTTTTCAGGACTGACTATATTCAAAGATTGTGTCCTATAAGATCTGTTTTCTTTTTTTTTTTTTTTTGAATTTTAAAGAATGCTTGCTAAAATATTTTCATCATATACAAATATGTATAATATATATATGTAGTAAATTCTCTAACGAGAATGTATCTTTTGATGAAAGCTACTAAAAGATAGCATAGCATTGGGAAAGATACATTTTAAAGAGAACCTTCAAAACTGATAAATAATTCAAATTAAAATCCTGTCTGATTTTGTTCCTCCATTTGTGACCATTATTTAGATTTCAAATTGGATCAGATGAATAACATCTTGGTTTTGGTATTGGTCACCACTTCCTTGAAATATTGCAGATCAGACAGAAGAAAAATTTGGTACAGCCCTATCCTCAGACTATGATCCAACTGCTCACAAAACAGTAGCAATGCCTATTGTGCTAGTATTGGAAAGTGAGTGCATAAGAAAGAGTTTAAACACCAGAAGGAATACAGTGTAGCATTAATAACATTTTAGTTTGGAGGAATATTTTGTCCAAAGCTTAGTACAATTTTGTTGGTGGTGCTAATTTTATTATCAGTGAAGACACTTCAAAATATGTTTACATTTGAGGGGGAAAACAAAGTGCTAGTTCCAAAGAATAAGACAAAGGTTACAGGGCTTATCATAATTCTAAGTATGCTGTTAATTCTATTAGGATAGTCTGATTCAAACAGCTTGCTTCGTAAGTATGGGAAACTGGAAAGCTTATTTTTAATGAAATATTTTCTAGAAACTTGCTTCAAATAATACTGAAAATCAGTACAGGAGTCCTACCCTTTAAGRGAAAATGGCAAAACAACAGGAATAAATTTATTCATGACATTTTCTATAAAGAGTTTGTTGTGCACGCAKAAGCTAAGACAAATATACAGGATTCAGGTTATTGATTTCAGATGTGAAAGATTATTTTTTTCTTCAGCACTCACTACCATCCTCTCTTCTCTTTCTTACTTACCTCACATTGAAAAGAGAACACCAGGGAAGAATAGGATGCTGTTTCAAAGAGCTTTCTCAGAGAAAAATGAATACGGCCTCTGCAGTTTGAATAAATTAATACACTGCTCAGCCATCCCATAGATTTTAGTTCTCTGATCTTATTGCAAACCATTTTTTAAATCAAAACAAAAATTAACCTTTTTCGTTGTATTTTATAGAAAAAAAGATTTTAATCCCACTTTGCTGAAAACAAAGCACTTTTTCTTCATTTTTTATACGTAAATCTGTGGCAGGGACAAAGTATTTGTTCTAGAGATACTGCAGCTCATGAGAGCTTTCATTTCCATTTGGATCTGGGACATTTCTTTCTCCTTTGCACAAAAGAGCTGCCATGACAGTAACTGGCCAGGAAAGTACTGAAGAGCTGTTTCCAACCATCTGACATACAGGATGAGCATACTAGGAACATAAAAGCTACTTTATATGACTTGACTTTATATGAAAGATATAATTACATAACTTCATGGTGTCTTATAGTGCCTACCCCACGAACTTGAATAGCTTCAATATAGTTTTAATACAATAAAACAAAACACAGCTACATCTCTAGAACACCTTTATCAGAGCCAGAACATCATATGTTAAATTAAATAAATATAGCACAATATACTTAATCTCATTCCTAGACAGTTCAGTTTTTGAATAGCAATTTGGAATTCTTMAAAGGAGACTTTATGACAGAGCCAGGGCAGAGCTGACGGGGGTCCTGACAATCTCCCTGAACAATTTTTCATAAGGCTCCTCACCCAGACCTGCCAGCAGTTCAGCATCTGACACACCGCAATAATCCCTACTTCAAATTTCCTATAAGAATTCTTAAGAATTCATTGTAAGAATTTCAATCCCTATCTTATAAACTGCCGAAGCAATTTCTACTGCAGGCAACTTGACTTTTCTATACTAGGAAAAGTTCAGTGATGTTACAAATAAGGGACTTGTGTGGTCAAAGTAAAGCAGGCTTTTATTGAAAACTAATTTATATATTRTGACTTCATATATTATTTGTAACTGTAAATTTGGGGATAATTTTAAGTGGATCCTGATCTCCTTCAAATAGAAACTAAGACATACTGTCTAGTAGCCCCTTCAGATATAGTTGAAATCAAGCCTATCAGGCTTCAGCTGTAACTGTTGCCAACATTAGCCACATTAGCAGGGCAAAGTTTGGTTTTTTTTTTTTTTTTTTTTTTTTTTTTTTTTTTTTTTTTTTTGGGGGGTGGGAGGGGGTTGTTGAAGCTCAGCTTCCCTAAAATTTGAAATGTAGCATTTTATTGTGCAATTTTGATATTTTATATAATACTAAACATTTTTTTGTGGGCCTCTTGGTTTGTGATGCCAGAGATAGACAGCCTTGACTTCCTGTTAACTGGATATTCTATCAGCATCACTAGAAGAAGAATATAATTGAGCCTAAGCACTTCTCTACAAACATGAAAATCCCTAAGAAAACACTTTCTCCAAACATAAAGAAAGAGAAAGGATTTTTAACAAGTAGTAGATTGAAAGCCCAAATAATGTCATTTGTATTTTCTACCTCCTTGATATTGCCCTACTGTTTTGACATCCATTCAGCACACCAGGTTCAAAACCTTCTTTGCTTCATTTTTTTTTCTGTTTAGCACAATACATATGGCCATGATCTGAGTAGGAAGATAATTTCTAAAAACTTGTCTTGCACCTTAGTTCTCAGAAACTGCTCTTGTATTTTTTTCCTAATGTTTAATCTAAATGTTTTCCTCCAAACTTCTTGCAAGAATATTATATAAGAATAGTTTTACTACAATACCTTATTACATTCAGCTTACATTGCAAGTATAATAGAATCATTCTTAATATCTCATAAGATTAGGATTTATGGAGTTCTACCCATAGCACATATAGCTATAACTGTACATAGTACAGTTGCTTTTTCCGTTTGTGCTCTTACATTATGCATACTGTTAGAGTTCCTGAATACTTATCACAAAGTGCAAAGATATAAATACTCACTGTACCTAGAAATGAAAGGGAAAAGTGACTCATTCATTCACTAAAATAAAATAAAATAAAGTAAAATAAAATAAAATCCTACCCTTTAGGAATTTCTTTTGGCAATTGCTCATTACARTCGAGACATTACACAGATTTTACTATCTCAACAGATATTTCTTAATGATAAGGATTGTTTTCCTGAGTTATTTGAGAAAATTTCATATAAGARTGAAATTGTTCACACTCTAAACTTTACAACTAGACGCAGCAGTTTAAGGATAACTGACTAGAATAAGTTCAGCAAAAGCCGGAAGAAATTCTCTCTCCCACTGTGATTTTTTTTATGCTTTATTATCTACTATTAGTACTTACATTTCTAACTTTGTTGTAATGTAAAACAGAGTGGTTTTGAATAGTAATAAAGGAGTCAATAGGACTGTGTGAGCAGCCAAGACAATGGTTATGACAGGATAGTGGTCTGGGTATTTAATTCCTTGTTTTTTAGATGAAGGCTGTTTTGGTGCTGAAGGGTTGAAAGAGCACTCAGTATTGTTTTAATGAATGATGATTCTCATCTCATATCCTTGGTACTGATAATCATCGTGATTAGATCCATAATGCAATCTACCTCGTGAACTGAAACTACGGGATATTACAGTGGCCATCCTGTAGAGTCCCTGCGACCACAGTATTGCAGCCAGAGTACTCTGTTAAATTAGTTATTTTATAACCACTGTTTAAAGTGTGTTGAAGACTTTCCTCTGATCTCTATATATATAAAATACAAGTTTCTATTAGCTAGGTGAATGAATTCTTACATATCCAAAACCCTATTTATCTTTACAAAATACATTATTCATCCTTATTATCCTTAAGCCACAATAGCTACAACACAATTACGTGAAGTATATGTTACATTTGGCTAGGTTATTTTTTATAAAAATGCTGAGAGATTTTAACTTGAGACACTTTTTTGACATTTGAGATCATAAGAGAAAATGAAAGCAATATTCTATGTAGACATCTATTCATCTGCAAATAAAGAATGTTGTAAAATAAACAAAAAATTGAACACTTAAAAGAACCTGAATCTTAAAGACTTAAAATTCATCATGATGCAGTAAACATTCTGCTCTTCCTCTCTGTTCTAATTTCTTTGTCATCATCATATGCAGAGGTACAAACCTATTTCAAAATAAACTTTTTTATATTTTTTTCTTGTAATGACTTTATTTTTGAAAACTGTGTCTTAAGAGTAAATGGAAGCTCTGACTTTGTGACCTGCAACAAGCTGCAGAATCATAAGCTCGGTCCTCCTAAACTGATCTACCTATTTTAACTCTTAAACATTACTTGAGAAAAAGTGCATTTTGGGAACTGCTTCAGATCATGGAGGAAGATATTTCAATTTCAGTCCATCTTTCTTTTCAGTTAAATCTCTTAATTATTATTGTTTTAAATAAAAGTAAAAGCAAGTTTTATTTACCACAAGTGTAGTTGTGTAGTTATTATCTGCTTTTAAGAAAATTGCAAAGTGTAGCAAGAAATGGAAAAATTTTCCCGGCATTTACATTTATCATATCAGATCATGATTTAGTCCAGTRCATGTTAAATACTAAAAATTTAATATTTTAGTTTTCTTATTGCAATTCATACTGATAACAGTTCATGATTTCCATAAATATGAGGAATCAGAAACATGATATTTTAGAATTTACTCATATTCTAGTATTATACAGAGAAACAAGTGAAAGGTAAAAGAAAAAGCAAATTCATTAAATGCTTTATTTGCCAAACTATTTCTGAAATAATTTCCTGTCAGTCTGACCATCCAACAGACCTTCTGACCATTTTTTTTCCACTTTTGAGCTCCATTTGACTAAAATAAACTAGAATCATATGTTGATATACAGCATAGTACTTGCTGGTACCCATAAATCATTTGGCTGTTTGACCACAGTTCCCTTTTTCATTTGAATGAACTTTCACTCCTTTCCGGCATTGCAATTATAAATCACAGCCAACTTTATTTATTAGCAGTGTGTTTTAATTCAGCAGAATACCAGCAAACCTGATCCCAGAAATAAAGGAGGTTAGGGATGAGAAGGACATGCCATGTACATATACCGCCTAATTGTTCATTTTCCATTGAAAAATCTTCCCCATGTGACAGCCATCTGCAGACATGAAATTCAGAATAAGAGTATAAAAACATTAGGTTTTTTGCTACATAAGTGTTCTTTACACCAGAATAGAGTCTCATYGCAATCAAGCCTCATCATTGCATTACATGGACATTTTGTGCAAATGTATAGCATACCCATAAAAAATAACACGTGTCAATAAACTAAAAAGGCAGAAGTGCTTCRGGGACCTATTAGGACAAGCAAGCTGTGTTCAATTTTTGCTTTTCCCAAAGGCAATGTAACTAACTAACTCTTCTGTACTTCAGTTCAGAATTTGTAAAATGGGGTCACAGAACTGCTCATCTCCTGTATAATCTCATCAAGGCTATATATCTTGAAGAAATTCAGATTCATTCAGTGAGAGGCATGTTAGGAGCACACAAGTGTCTTGGGTAGAAAAAGAAATAGGAAAAAGATGATGGCAAAATATTCCTTACTAGAACACATGAACGATCTGGTTCATAGGCTCTGGTGGAGCCTATGTACTCCACTAATCTGTCTTCAGAACAGCTGAAGAGTGCGTAGGACACAGCAAAAATGGGGTAAACATATATGATTCCTTCCCTTTTATATGTTCCCAATGGCCAACAAACCCAGAGGATTTCCTTTGTTTGTTCAATTGTAATTAATATACATTATGGATTAATGTACATTAATATACATTAATAGCCATTAGTTCCAGGAATGTTCCCAAAACTGCTATACCACAGAAAATAMCTACAAGCCATAAGAAAATCACTAGTTTCCTAGGTCACCTTTGCTTTATTTATATGACTTTTTTGAGTTCTATAGAAACAGAGTAGTATTCATTTTTTTTTTTTTAATCTATTAACATAAAACGTCATATAAAACTATGCAATAGGTGGGTTAATAGCCATTTCTCATCACACCAAATGTAATACTCAGTCAAGTACACAGAGCTGAGTTTTGCGAAGTGCTAGGACTGGCGCTCAGAAAACCAAGTTACATCTATCTTGRACTGGAACAGAGAGCATCAATAACTGCTTGCAGCATCTATAGACACATCTTTTTACTACCAATATTTTACYGGTAATGCAGTTGCCAACTCCATCTCCAAGAGCTTTCCAACCATTCTGAACTGGTAGCGCTCACCTTGAGAGGCTGCATATTAGCTCAGTTTTAAAACCATTCTGTCTGGTATTGTATTRTATAATGTGTGATCTTTCCATTTTACTTTGGGCAAAATAAAACAGAAAATAAAATTCACCACAAACAGCTCACCCTACGCATAACATCCAAAATACCTAAGGGAAGAGATCATCATGTTTCTTGCGTATGTTGCATGAACAACCATATAAACTAGAGAAATAGCTGAGATGTTCCCTGACATTTTATCAGTAAAAGTCACTGAAACAATAAAAAGGTGTGGATTTAATTAAAATGTGCAGTGAGTTTTGTACAGAATAGGCATCAGTAAATAAGAGTTAGAGAATATTATTAGAGCAATACTTAATTCACCTTCCGATCTTTTTTAATCTCAGGCATGACTTTTTCTATTTACCTCCTCCTTTTAAAATACTACATTTTTCTGCCTTTGATAATTGATTATAATGATCACAGTCGATTTCATAGTTTTAAGAATAAAAAAATACAACAGAAAACGCTGTACAATGATATAGTTAAATGAAGCAAATTTCAAATTGCCCAATATCAGGCAAGGATTGTTTTTTGTTTCTCCTTTCTTTTATAATAAATAGGAAAATTTTCTGTAATAAGAGGGGGTCATTGGAGTAGTAATGACACCTTAGAGCCAAAAATGATGATTCACTTTTTCTGAAATTTGCTTTTCAAAATATGTGCATATCAGGAATGTACTTTTCCTCTAGAGATKAATTTTCAGAATGGCAGGAAGGCAGAAAGAATTGGCTGATGGCACATACTTCATTATCTGCCCAAGACTAAAAAGCTCTTTAAAGAACCTCTGCAAATACAGTTTAACATGAACAGTCTTTGGATGTTCATTCTGTCTTCATGTGAAGCTACTGAAATATAATAACTCTTTGTGGTAATGCAGAATAGTACAGATGTAGGCATATCAAGAGACATATACCCAGCAGCTGCTTTCTAAACAACCTTCTTTTATGCAGCAGTCAAACCTGATTCAAACAAAACATAGAAAAGCACAATAAGTAAAGATTTCATTATTCACTGCATAAAAAAAAAGATTTCCCAGCAAGGACAGAGCTTTTCAGCCATGTATATACAACTACTTAATATGGAATGAAGACTTTGGCTTTAATGTATTACAGCAGATATTGAGGTAGTAGGGAGTTRGCAAAGCAGGGGCAAATTTACAAAAATATGCATAGATCCATATGACATGCCAGAACTCAGAATAACATGAGGACCACAAGACCCAGGAGAATAGTAGTGGAGCTCTATGTGCTCCAGTAAAAAGCTGGACAAAAGTATGGTTTATAGAAGTACAATTCCTAGTATTTCCCTTATATATTAATCTAACATTTCCCCCTCGCCTTAGGAGCATCTTTTGCACATCAGGTTAATGTTCCTTAAAGGAAAGACACTAATACTCCATAGATAAACAAAACGCTATAAGTCAGTCAACAAGAACAACATTCATCAAAAGCTGAAGAGTTATGGACCCTTTTCTCAGGGCAAAGAGCATCATGAGAAATTGTAACTGACCTCCTTGCATGATGAATGCTTTTTTTTTGTAGCGGTCTTCAGAGGTCACTTCAATTTATCAAAAACTAAGCATTTAGGAAGACTAAAATAGCATGTTCAGTGTAGCCCATCAAATATTGTCCTTAATACATTGGCTGCAAGGAAGCATAAATTTTGTGAARGTATTTCACAAAASGTATTTGTGAAGGTTTCAAGGAACTTTAAATGACTAGAAGTGTAAAAAAAGACTAARCCACTTAAAACCTTAAAAACAAGGAAAATAGTTCATAAAGATAGTTTCTTGCTAGTCTCCTCTACTGTATTACTCATATTCAAAATACATTAATGTTATATAATTATGATTTATGACATAAACCTGCTTTAAACTTTCCTTCAACTTTTTGTATAGATTTCTCTTTACCAGCTTAAAAGAAACAAATATTTTAGGCATTTTCCAAACTACTTACTGTCCCTTCCTCTTTTACCACTATAATGACTTCAAATTTTTCTATTTATTTTGAAGAAAATGGATATGAATCTTATCATTTAAAAGAAAATTCCACCTTACACGTGACATGACAATATACTGCCCTTTGAACATAGCTATTGTTTACTCTTTCAGAAATAGAAGATTTATTTACTATTTGACGCATTCAATAACATTCCTGTAGGAAGTTCTATCATTGGTAATGACCTTCAAGAATGTCAAATCTATATAGGAATCACTCGGTGGAGCTTCCCTACACAGTCATTTTCATGACAGCTTGTATTTCAGTACAAATAGCCAATAACCCTACTCTGAGAAGACATCTCCTAAAACACTTTCCTTTAATCACAATACTGACAGTGGTTCTTGGAAACAGAACCCCTCGGTTCATACCACAGAGTAACCATATGTGTGTAAAAAATGTGTTTTTGTCACTTTTGAAATGGTACAATATTAATGTTGCAAGCAAAAGGGCCATTTATGCACAACAACAATATATTTAAGAAGAAAGCATTTCAAAATTGCTAATGAATGGTTTTCCTTACTTTTATTGTTGTCTGATATTTATTATGCCCGCTATCGAGGTCCTATAATAGATTTTCATACAAGTTAATTATTAATCATTTGGCATACAACACTATGAATCACGGGACTAGAAAAATGAAGCTCTGTCTCCCTCATCAAGAGGAAAATCTAATTTGCCTTGACCATATCCTAAACAGTCCAGACACTACCTAGTGACTTCTCAAAGGCTTCTAGCGAGAAAGACTTCACGTATCTCTGGACAATTTGTCTATTATCTTCACTATTAACATTTCTCCTATTAAATTAAAATTTTCTTCCTCCATGACTTGGAGGCATTTTCCTCTTCAACAGTCCATTTTACAGTTGAAACTGTTACATTCTTCTCCATTTTCTCTTCTTTCCGTTAAGAAATCCCAACTTAACTATTTCTCACAGCAAGATTTTCTATATACCTATCACATTACAGATGCTCCAGGAGAGGCTCAACTTGCARCAGTGTAAGATCTCACATAGACTGAAGGAGAAAAAAAATGGATTTTTCCTGTAATACTGTAAATCTGTAACAACTGAATTTCTTGTTTAGTAGGGATAAGCTGCAGGGACCTTTCCTTCCTGATATTGTTTATCATATAGCATTTGGTAAAACTGACACTCCTGTTCTGACAATATAAGGTTACTAAGCTTAAATTAAAAAAAAAAAAAATCAAATTGTATTTACCTTTTTCAGAAGGAAAACTTAAAAGCTTAATTTACTATCTTCCTAATTCTCACACTGAAATAGAATTTTGCCAGGACAAAGTTTAACTCCTACAGGAGACTGAATCAGTCCAAACTAATAATGACAATAGGCTGGCCTATGATTCTTGACCATCTTTGAAAGGAATATAAAATTTCCAAAGAAAGAAATGTTTTCAAAATTCAGAGCATAAGTAACAGCAGTTTATACATTACTAATAATTTCTCTACTCAATCTGATCAAATGGAAAGTGATGCAWGAAAAAAATGTCCAAAAAGGAAGCTGCTGCTATTCTAAAATTTACATGTTGATGTTCTGTCATATGTTGACAACAGACTTTATTTTCGAAAAGACATGCAAACATCTCAAAATTCAACTCCGACRAAAGAATTTGCCAAGCTTCCTATTGAATTTGAGCTAACTGTTTCATAAAAGACATCCGAACCCTGAAACATCCCTGTTTGGATGTACTCAATGTAATATAGCCTCAAGTGACCCATTAAATTTTGTTCATTAGACTCACTGAAATCATCTAAAATACTTCATCCAGATAAATTTTATGTCAAGCATGATTTGTTTCGTACCCATGTGAAAAGTCCAGTCAGCAGAAGTTCAGACAGGATTTAATAGGAAGAGCAAAGTATATTAATAATACCTAGCAATAAAACCAATAAAGCTTTCAGCAAGTAAATTTTTTAACCTAAGAAAGAGATTCCATAGGCACCAGTGGGAATACCAAGATATTCTTTATTTCAACTGTATTCACATTCATCCAACAGACCTTCAGTAAGATGTCAGGGAATGTCCTCTTTTACAGCAAAAAAAAAAAAAAACACCCTCAGAACAAAGTTATTGTTGCTATTTCCCTCCTCCACTAGGTAAAACCAAAAAAAAAAAAAAAAAATAGGNCACACCCTCAGAACAAAGTTATTGTTGCTATTTCCCTCCTCCACTAGGTAAAACCAAAAAAAAAAAAAAAAAAGAAAAAGAAACACACAAGGGCTGGTGGTTGGTATATTCGCACAAGATGAAAGAGATGGAGGTGGCAGCTCTCTACTTTCAGCATCCTTACAAGAAGCTTCACCCGCCTTGTGATAATAGCCTTAATTTTCTTCCTACCGCCGTATTAACACTACCATCAAAGTCAAGGAAAGGATTTGTGATCAGATCTTGAACTCATGTTTTGCAAAGGCAAGCAATAAGGCTTTATATTTTTACCTATTATCAAAGGTAAACTGTAGAAAAAGTGGCTGAACTTATGAAACCAAGGGAAATGAGGAATTTTCACCTTCTTGGGCATGCAGAGGACTCCCTGGTGAAACACAAGGAATCAGTATAGCTTGAAAGTTCTCTTATCTCTTGTCCTCAGTCGTTGTAGCAAAAGGACTGACAGCTTTAATAATTTTGGACAATGCTTATCTTTTCCTACATGTTTTTCTTACAATCTGCTTCCAGAATAAATAATTTGCAAAACTCTGGGAAATCCTTATGAACAATCTCATGAGAGTATTTGTGTGCATTTCACTGAGCAGCCTGGCCCTCAGAGCAACTCTGCAGCTGCCAGGGCTGAAGGACTCTGCCCGCGGATGGTTCAGATTCCAGTGACTTAAAATGCCAGATTTTGGTGGAAAATCTCACAGCAGTACAAATAGCTAGGGTTAGAAGCCATTCTTGGCAAGATGCTATAAAAACTGCATTAATTACTGAAACTGTCCACCCTTCTTCCTTCCCTCCARAAAATCCCTACTGGATCAGAAAAATTCTATTCAGGAAGTTTACCAACAAAACTAATACATTTCTATGAAGAGTTTCCATTTAGAAAAACATTAATTTTCTTGATAAAATTTTCAGCCAACTCTGTAACTGCTACATATACCTGTGCTTGTTTAAATGAATTGTTCTAACACTCAGTAACATTATTCTTCAAACTGCAACTCATGCAGCATGTATTGTAGGAAGAAGTACATAATAAATGCACTTCATCTCAGTGCAACAAGAGTGCTTGAGAGAGATAAAGGAAATCTGAGACATGCACATTCTTATCAAATTCRTCCAATTTCCATATTTTATATATGCTTTGTCACTGACAATGCTGCAAATCAAAAAGATATAAGTGAACACCTGTGAATTTCTTCTTCTAAAACTTAATTCAAAAAAGTGAGTGCAGTGTCTAGCGAAAATAAGCTCCTTATTTTTTGAGAGGAGGCTGACAGTTTAATAGACAGATTTTTACTCTGATTTTGAAACYTCCAAATTCCATAGTCTTCAAAGGAATACATGTAAAGCAGAGCTTAGACAGATCGCTGTTGAGATGTAAAAAAGTGTTACTTGTCTTGATTGATGCCGAGACACATGATCTTTTTTCCCTCTGTGTGCACTTTGGAAAGGAACTATTTATGTTCTCATTACAATTCATACTTCAGGTCTTGTGAAAACTTTTCTGTGAGTCTTCGTATCAGTCCTCTAAAGTCTACATAGTCTGAAGTTCTTTAGTCAATAAGTGACTGCAGAGTGATTAGGAAGTGAAAACACTTCTTTCATTAAAAAAATCCTCCTAAAAGATATAATTAGATACAAATTAATATATAAAAATAATTTTAAAATTTAATATATTCCATCTATTAGATCATTGTGTTCTGAAAGAATATTCTAAATCAAACAAAAATTACACCATATAACTGAATACCCACGTAACTACATTAATGTACTACCTACATTTAAACTTTTGTGAGAGAACATACGCATGGCCATCAGAAAGTGACTTTACATGCAGAAAGATGTGCTGCTTTGTTTTTGGTTTAGCTCCATAGGCACCACCCTTCCCAGGGCACCTGGAATARCTTGTGAGAAATCCTGACTCACACTCCTGATTGGATCCTTTAAAATTCATCAAACCATGTGCAAAGACAAGTTAATGAGATCTCATAATTGACTCCCAACAATATATGTTCAAGCAGATTACACTCATTAGTAATCATACATATAGCCTCATAAATCTATTTTAGGAGAGTATGACATTTCTTTCCTTGAGTAGCTTCTATTCTGAGCTCACTTGCTGACATTCCCCTACTCTAGATTACAAGTCCAAGTTCAAAGGAACTGTATTTAAGGATATTGGCCCTTGAATGCTGTTTCCATGCCTATTGTTYTACAACAGATTCCCACCAAAGAATAATATAGAGATATATAAAAATAAATTTTAAAAACTCTTTTCTAACAGCATACGTATCAAGGTTGTTATTGGAAATGCCACAGACCAAAACACAAGTGTGAAAAAGCAAAACACATTTCAGAAATATCACAATAACTTTAAACCAATGAAACATGGTGAAACCGATGAATATTTCTTAAGGAGAAAATAAAATTCTAAGTACTTTTTACAAATTACCTACTTGGAACCTGCTCTGTGACAGAGATCTTCTGTTGCARAGCCTTCCACAGGCTGACTTTTTACAGCCAGGTTACAGAACACAAGGAACAGAAAAGAAAATGCTCATGAATCTTTAACTACAGTAACTTGAAAAGTGAGTCTATAATTAGTTCTGCCACTCACAATACATTTTCAATATCCTTCTATAGAAAAAAAATCAATTGGTACTCAGTCCAATAATAACAACAACAAAAAAATCATCTCTGCTAATGTCATACAGAATTGGCATGCACTAAAATGCTCATAAGAATATGTGACTTGACTTGGACTTCATTTTAGCTGCTTTTACCAGGAAATTTTATCCTGTAGTGCTACAACACAGCATTGCAAAAAAATAAAATATACAAATTAAGATAAGAATTTAATAGTACAATATTTAAAATATGTATGAGTAATTTTCATAAGCATTATTAATGTTAATAGTACAATTTATGTCCTCACCAGGAATAGAGACTTTCTTATGATAAATGCTTCTATTAGAATTCAGTAATAAATTAATTTTTAATAAGGGAATGATCTTGTTAGCTTTAAAGGCAAWTTCCCTTTCTTTCTACATTCAAAATCTATGCAAAATCCTGAAAGCAGTTAATATTTTTTATGCATACTAACTGGAGATTATTTTGCATGCATTCTCAAGTTTGTATTTTCAGCTATTTCTCTGTTTGGTATTTTGACAAGCACAAATACTATTAACATACAGCAAGGTTACAAAGATGGCAATTCATTCTAAAAATTACAACAATCTCATTCTAATATTTAAAGAATGTAACCTTTCTGTCTATCCTGATTTACCCATATTTGGTTAAACTGTAATAGGGTAACATTCTGTGGGATAAAAGACAGAAAACCTCCAGCACTATTTAATGGTGCAAATAAACTTGAATTTTGTGAAATAAATTGCTTTAGAGAAGCATTTCAGCTGAGGATTAAACCTAAGTTCTAACATRACATCAAAAATAAAAATTATATAATACTAAACACCATATCAATTTATAGCATATGAATATATTTTACTTAGGATGCAAAAATAATCAGGAGACTCTTACTGGAAAGAAGCAAGGAATAACACATGACTTGGCAGATTTTAAAGAATATATCTAACAAGGAAAGTCTTTGTTAAATATTTGGATAATATTTACTCCAGCCTCAATGGCCAGAAAAGTAGACCTCCATTAATGAAATCTCRTTTGTTGTTTATAGGATATTTAAACAGTACCATATCAAAAACAATCCAGAAAAAGAGTCAAGCATTTCAGACACATGTGCAATTTCTTTTTTCCTATTATTTGAAAAAGAGGGAGGAAGTGAGGTCAGAGAAAGTAACAAACAGGTTTAAAGCATTTTTGCAAAGGCAATCTTCAGGCTTTACTTATAACATAGTAAAATCACTATAAGAGATCAAGATTTTACAGGTATGCAGGTACTAATTGTATTAGCTTCACAGAAGAACTGCTAAAATTCAATAGTAGTTTACAGAGATATTATTAAAYAGCTTTCAAAAAAGAGAGAAAAAGGAAAACTGTATAATATATAAACTATGTTGTATAATATATAAAATATAAGRAGAAAGATTCAGACTTTTAAAACTGGCAGCTTCATCCCATTAATGTACAATCATAGAACTTCTGTACATGCATAATTTACCTAAGTCTCAAGTAAAGAAAACATTGTAAATTGAATTGACATTTATGGAGTTGGAATATGTCTAGTTTCTATTTTGAGGAGTTTTTACTTTTTAAGATTCACTGTAATACTGAAAAATACACAGGCTGTATTTCACTGAGTATACACAGTTCTCATTTTGAATAAATAAAAATCAAAACAAGAGATAAAGTAATTCCTGACACAAACTTTGTTTTATAAACTTTCTAAGTTAAATCTTAGGTAAAACTGCAGCACGTGGAATATATATCCATCTATATGGTATCTTCAGTAACCCAAAGCAGAAGGTAAACGTCRGCTGCAAAACAAATGTGTTTTCTTTTGAAGATGCACACAGATGGCCCCACTAAAGAGCTTTTCTATGAAAGATTGTACCTTCTCTAAAAATCTGATATTGCTCATTTGTAAGTCTTCTTTACATAMAGTACTTATTTTTCTCGATAAAGAAACATGCTGAATTAGTGTTTATTAAAGGGAAAACTGATTAGTTTAAGCTATTTTATTATAATAAAGAGAAACTGATTTTTTATTGCATTTTATCTTAGTTATATGTTATTTTCTGACCTCTACATTTTTCTAATCAGTTCTTTGGTGACAATTTTGAACTCTAGCTTGACAGTTAATCCAGCGAGTTACATGACATTTCATTGCCTTTAGCCTTGTATTTCATATTAATCAGCTTTTCATACTGGAACRTTATGAGAATATCTTTAGAGAAGTATAAAATTAGTTAACAATGTTACTTATGGACTCTTTGCATTGTAGGACTGTTAAACATTTAAATATTGAGATGCTGCACTGGCACAATGAGTGATTTAACTGATAGGCTCAAAGGCTCAAAATATCACTGCTGTTCCTGCAGTAATATGAAGTATCATAAAGTAATTTTGCTGTTGTGTTTCTCCTCTTTTTAATAAATTAATCTAATAGATGAATTGCTTTTAAATATCTAATAGATTAAATGCTTTTAAAATGCATTTAAAGATACATTTTAAGATTGCATAAATATTATTTCTTTTAAATACTATCTCCTTTGATTTAAAGTGCTGTAAAAGAATTGTGGTTTGGCTTGTCATGAAAAAATATTTCTTCGGTGCTTGCAGAAAAATGTTTAAGCCAGCACAAATGGCATATGGACAACAATTCCAGCAGAAGAGGTATATATTATTTTCTTYTCCTTCTGAGAAAGCAAGGGAATCCTGATTAGAAAATTGGAAAGAGAAAAAGAAAAAAGAAGAAAATTTCCAAAACACCTGGGTCAGACTGAACTCTAAGGAGCTAGGAGTTACCATGATCAGGGAGCTCAAGCCCTGCATTGCAAGTTGTGACACCTGCTTTTCTCCTCTGTTTACTTGTGACAAGTATCCATTCTTTGTGATGAGCATTCATTCTCTCAGGTTATTTTAATCCAAGGTCATTTCTCTCCAGTGTGTCTCCTTTTGATGAAAATCTTTAACTTTCTAATTCAGGCTCATGTCTTCCAAGACTCCTTTTCTAGACAGCACTGCCTGCCTTCCTTGTAAATCAATGATACCCTAATTTCCCAAACAAGCTCTCTCCTCCTTGCTTTCCTTAGCTGTCTGACCTTACTGTAGCCATCCATCTGTGCTAAATCTCCACTCTTGCACCATTACTGCTCACCTGCTAAATTAATTCCTGCCATCCTATATCCATGGTATTTGAATTTAATAATGTGAAACATTTTATAAGTCCCTTTTGCATTAATGTAAATGGTTTTAAATTGCCAAGCTAAATCACAGGAGAGATTGGATAAATAGAGCTTTTAAGAYGAGGAAAAAGCTGAAGAGGAGGAAGAAAAACTGTTTGAGAGGAAGGAAGCCTATGATGGTCATTTCATATTAAATACAGTCTTCAGAAAATGGAACTGGGGGTAAATGTGAAAATATTGAAATTGTCAGTTTGGTGCAGAGTAACAGCAAACACAGCAAGAAAAAAGGCACTAGTTCATATTAAACTAAGGAAGAAAAAAAATGCAATGCAATATAGCAGTATTTTGCTAGGTACTCTTTATATACACCATTTGAAGGACCTAGGAAAAGATGACTCCATGGGTTATCACCCATAGTATTACGGAAGGCACCTTTTACATACCATTTAAAACATCTAGGAAAATATTAGTCAATGTATCAAAGAAAGACATTGACTTACGGGACTATAAAATGGGAAAATGAYTGAAATATTTAACTTACTTCACAAAGAAAAGCTATTCTTACTAGGAGGGATATGGGGAGGCATTAGGCATGTTCAAGTTAGCTGCAGAAAATTATGCAGAACTACTGAAAGTATGCTTAAGTCAATTTTACAAGCATTTTTACATGAGTTTCTTATCAGCAATGTTTTACATACAACTTTTCAATCAATATGCATTGCTCAACTGAGGTCCTAATTTTGATAACACATACTTTATCAACAATTAATTCAACTAAACACAATCACACACCCCAAAATATGCATGCATGCGTATACAGAAGCAGAGGATAAAACATTCAGTATTCACTATAGTCCACGTATTGATAACTTTAACAGCCTGATTAATAAATATCAGTTTTTWAAAAAAATATGCCAACTCTTCCCGAGAAAACAAATATGTTGGAATTGTAACATAACTATTACAATATCACACTTTTTCCCAGATTTGGAATATCTGTATAATAGAATATGYATAATGTTTTATCATCATAGAAATAATACATAGAAATAATACATAATGCAAGACCATTCTATACAGCAAACAATTTCAGTGTCTTTGGACAAAAATACTCAACTTTTTTCAGAACAATTTTGCACTCCTCCCATTCATATTTTTAGCTCAACATTATCCCCACTGTAACAGGGTCCTTGGGTGTGCAACTTATGCCAATTTGACAGGAAGTTAACAGTGGATAGCAGCCCATCAATGGATGAAAGAGGTCTACAAGAGACACATGCAATATTGTGCTGTCAATAGAAGGAGAAGGGGAAAACGCATTTGAAGTTACAAAAAATGTACTGAATAGAACATGCAATGACAACGTTGGTTCTGGCTCCAGTACKCTTTGAGTACACACATAAAATGCACAAATTAAAAACATACAGAAAGAGATTATCATAAATGGAAAAATGTATAATATAACATGAAAGAATTGATTATGTGTTTATAAAGGGGAAACCGTTGTCAAGTTTACTTGAACTCAAGCTGCCAAACGGCAGTACATGCTGCCTGCTGTTTGTTCCCAACAGCATGCTGTCATTTTTGTTACTTGTCATCTTAACTGATTAATGGAAATTAGAGTGACAAACCCTGAATCTAATCCTCACTTAAAGGTGACAGATAATCAATATATATTTGCATTCCCTCATAAAAACAGATGATGAGGAATAGTATAGTCAGAATTTATACAACAATAAATAAGCTTGGCTAAAAGTTTAAGAAGCATCCATCATTCCTTCCTGTTTTCCCTTTCAACTCCCTATTGCATGTTTTCCAGATGGGAAAGAAAATGTTGGATACAGTGTTTAGCCTGTTGCAGGAACAACATGCCTAGATCTAAGGTTATAAGTTATTGCCATAGTCCCATGAGGCACCTAATCCTACTGCAAGGTCCCACTATGAAGGACTAGATCTCAGGCTTCTCTTTTATAAGTTTGAAACAAGAAGTTCCTGGTAGAGATGAAATAAAGCTCACTGAACAGAAAGGAGCTGCAATATAGCTCTGCATAGTCTTGTAGCATTTGGATTTCGAACACCCAGCTCACTGACCTCATCTTTGCCCCAGAAGCTAATGTTGATGTAATCAACAATGGGGACTTTGACAATGCTCTTGCAGACAGGAACCTGAACCATAAAATTTGCACAGAAAAATTCCACTGTCAAACCCAATATGATCAATATGGCTAATGTCTTTTCTGCTTATAGTAAGGAATAAACAAAAATCTATCTCACATTAGATCTCCATCATCTAAAAATCATTGAAACAAATGCTTCCAGCAAAAGAGGTAGGATCTGTTTTCAAATTTGGATGAGTATTACCCACGTTGCATCATTAGCTCTGATGGCAGAATTCCTTTAAGTGTGAGAAGCGTTCACTGTGCTGTTACTGAGCCAAAGCACATGCATCTCCTAGTAAGTCATAGAACTTACTCCTAGTAAGACATAGAGACAGCGAAGCAAGAAATTCTGTAAGTCTGAAATGGCTTATGGGGCTTTTTAATTATATTCTCTGCACTGTTTTTATATTCCTACTTCTTTTTAAAGGTTTCCACCAGATAATYACTGTCAGTGAGATAGAAAAAAATTTTAAAAATTTACATACTTGCTCCAACTTTCAGTACACAGCTCCTCTTTAAAATACACAGCAAAACTGAATAGACATGTCTGACTGCACTGGGTAGTCTGTCCCACAGTCAATACAGAAGGCCATAATTAAACTAAGCTACAGTGATTGAARATCGAATCCTTCAGTCATTTAATGTTTTCAGATTGATTCTTCATCTTGACTTGACAGAAAAGTTTTCCATCCTAGAAATACAGATGAAAAACATAAAATCTAATATGGAACATCCTGACAACAGTTTGATGCAACAAATGGTGTTTTCTACACGCGCAGTTGCTGACACCAGACATTTTCATTCTCATAGTCAAGTGCTTAGGAGTATACAGTTTATCTTTAGAAAGATGGAATTCATCAGTCCACTTCCCAAACTAAAAGGTCAGGCTTTCTGCCCTTTTATCTGCCCAAATAGATCTGCATACAGAATTACTCTGAATATTTAGAAGTCGTATTGCACAGAAAAGTTCCCAAATCACAGGTACCCCCTTGAAAATGGTAAGCAAAAACATATTCTTGTAATTTTTATGATACATCTGAGAGTGAAAACATGCTATGTACAAGTAGAACATGCCTTAGATTTGGACTAGGCATAATCAAATATTCTAATGCTTATATCCTTCCTCTGCTCCATCTTTTGTAAGTCACTCTGATCACTCTGCTTTTCCCATTAAATATACTCAAATACAATACTGATTCAAAACAAAACTTATGAGACATTCAGTTACATCTTCACCTTTCTTATCCATTTTTTTTTCCAGCTCTAATGTGTCTATGTTTCAACTGCCTTTATAACTTTTACAAGATTACAATTCTTTACAGGAATAAATTTTATTTTACCTGGGGAGTTTGTAAACTAATAAAGAGATAGTTTATTGATCTTGTCAAGATTAGGATTTACCTTCTTTTAACTTTCTTTCTTACATCTCTAATTTACAGAGATCTCTAATTTGGGGACCTTGTTGTCTGAGGGCAGCCCACAAGTATTTTTGCTTTAACTCTGGAAAGATCAAGAAATAAATCATGTCACATACTTTACATTTAGTGTTACATTCTGGAAACGTTGGTTTTAAAATATAAAAGATTATTGCATCTTCTTAAAGTTATCATAGCTTCTTTCCATTTCTATATAATCCAGCATCTGACAACACTGCAATTGCTGTATTCCAAAATATTAAATTATTTCTTTGTCCTGGTGGTCCTCSAGTGGAATTTTCTCCTTTCTGAATAACAGTATTTATCTCCCAGCCCTCTACATTGCCAGCAAATGTGCTTCCCTTTCAGTCACCTTGTACMGTTGCAGTTTCTGAAAATCTAACTCTATTTCCATTTGTACCGGCTTCTCCCACTAAGTCTACATTTTCTATGCTTATCCAGATGCTTTCAATTCCCARTGTGCGCTACTGTCCTTTAGCTAAACAATAACATTAATCAAACTTAGTCTGAAGTCTCTCAAGGCTACAAAAGCTTGTTGTCATTTAAAAGGAGTAATTTCTAAATTCTGGCCATTTTCAGGATCCCTCAAGTCTATCTCTTGCAATAAAGCTTTGATCTCTTTTGTGCACCATATTAGAGTCAGATTTCTGTTTTACGCATACTTTAGCTATATCTTCTCCAGTCTCCAGACAAATCTTTTGATTACTTAAATCCTAAAGGTATTTCTAGGCATGTCAGATTTGCAGGCAGAACTCAAAGTCTCCATGGGATAGTATTCTTAAGCATCAAGCTTAAAATATATCAATTTCATGCTTGGAACTAAATGCATTTCTCTCTCTTCAGAAGTATTTTTAACCCTTTGAAGATGAACTAGGGAAAGAKATCATTATAGCCAGGACCAGAAGTGACAGCTTCTGCTGCAGGCTAACAGAAATTACTATAATGTGGACCCATATTCCCAACAGAGAATCTTCTCAATAAGACAGTGCTACAACACTGCTTGCTGCCACTCCACTGGAACCAAAGCCCTCAGCTAYAGCTCTGGTGTCATTGCTAACTTACCCATCACTAGACAAAACAGCCCTGTAAGAACATTATTTAATATAAACATTTTTTACTAAAATCCAGCTTTCTAAACTGCAACATAGAACCACAGATTTCTTCTTAAAGTACAGGAGTAGCTGCATGACTGAAGAGTTGATATATTTGAAATCAAATAAGGAATATGAAGAAGACACTTAAAGGTGGGATGTATGTGTGTGTATATATATATATATATGGATTTTTTTTTCTGAATGAGGAGAAATAGATTATCTCAAAGCAACATACCACAATCTTAAATATCACAAAAGGAAAAAGGCAGCACATACCTATAGCTACAACTGAGATAAAGAAAAGGAAAATTCAAAAAGTTTAGAAAAAATGACTGAAAAAATATAATTATTCATTAACAGGATTGTCTAAAATGGTGTGCTCTTGTCTGAAATAGTATTCATAATTAACCTAAATAACTTTTTAGTTGAAGAGAATGGGGTGCAAAAATGTAATTGTTTGAACCAAGAACTATGCATGACAAAACTGTAAACCACAGAAAATTGTGGAAATCATGAAAAACATCATAAATACTATGAAAAGGAACATATGTTCACTTTGTATTAAGACAGCAAAAAAAAAAATCAAACCAAACAATGCAACTTCTAAAAAAAATATTCAACAAACAGGTTGGAAGAAAAAAATCTGCATTTGGCTTGCAAGAAAAGCAATCAAWCATGTATATGTATTTCAAATTGTAAAGGAAAAGTTTAGGATGGAAAAAGGAGAAGAGTTAGTGACAATCAAAGAAGCTCAAGAGAAGAAAAAGGTACTTTATATGTATCAAGAGAAAAGCAGGATTAGAAAAAATCAACGAATGGTTGTTAAAGGTCTGATTCCCTGACTTCAGTAAACAGAGAGAGTAGGATGGCCATCCAATGCCGTCAGAAAAACAACAAACAAGTGAAATCCAAAAGTCAAAGACCAGGCAATGCTAGTCTGTTTTATGAAATCTCTTTTTAAGACACAAACAAATAGAAAAATGGTTTCATGTGTTAGGCGGTGGAGAAGCCATTAGCTATAATAAAAACAACAATAATAGCAAAACCTCCAGCACTGCAGGTATTAGTTACAGCAGTTAAAGGAACATCTAGGTATGCTGAACATATAGAAGTTGAGTAACATGAAAAAAATTCAATTAAAATAATGAATATGCAGGATGTCAGCAACTATTCTTTATGAACCAAAAAAACTATAATCTCACCATTTCCTGAATCTCATTTGATCTTCAACATAGAGTTGTTAAATATTTAGATTTAGGATGGAAAACGATTCAGTATATAAAATTCATGTGTATATATATTCATATATATATTCGGATATAAAATTTTTGAATATTCCTGAGTATAAGTAGTCTCAGTTCTGAAACAAATAACTACATGCTTTCATAAAAGTCTTATCTTTTTGTATTATTCTAATGTTACAATTTCAGAAGATAGACTAAACAAGAATTTAGTGAAAATCATAACTAATAAAACATATTTCAAACAGTCCAAAGAAAGAAATACTAAATTATGAAGAAGAATTAAAGGATAATTAACCTTTGGAGAGTGATTCAAATCTCATTTAAATTAACAGGAATAATTCTGTTAGTCTCAATGGGCTTTATAAACTTCCAAAAATGTGACTTCCCAAGCTATTTGCTTAGAAAAAAATAATAGGAAATACATATTATTTGGGAGGAAAGAGTGTAGAAAAGAATAATGCTAGTATGATTGGTAGTATTAAGGAGTTAATAACTCAATCTGATATGAAGTATATATTATATCAAATTTTCATAGATGCARTTGAGTTCTATATGCAGAAATCAAAATTAGTGAACTTGTTTTCTGGTACAAGTACCTTATATTTCTAATGTGTGGGTTACTATTAAAAAAAGGGAGACTTTATTATCATTTGGAAGTAATAATGAATTCTTATATCACCTCTAAATGAGACATTTAGATGAAAACAATACAGCAGTAAAGTGCACCAGATTAGCAACTCACTGAAAACCTCTGACATCTTTTCAGGAAGTCTCAGACGTCAGTGTGTTTTCCATGATAATGCCTTAATTAGATTGCAGGACTTCTGAGCAGATCAGGGTACCATCCAGCAATGCTACAAAGATAGTATTTGATTTCAGATTATGTTTCCGGGAGAAGAAAAAGACACCTGAAGTAAAGTTTTGAGATTTCCTTTGTCTCCATAACAGCATATTGTCTTTTCCATATTGCAATAATTTTGACATTAAATTACTGGAACAAGTTTTGACTAAGCCACTCTAAATACTGGAACTTTCTTTTTCATAATTGTTCCTTATAGAAAATCAGAGGAAAAGGAATTTGCTGCTTGAGAGAAAGCAAAGCTCTGAAATAATATGCTGATATAATAGGATGGGCACAGAGCTAAGCTCAGTGCTACTAAAGCAGTAGGAGAAGGAATAATAAGCAGCAACTTCTCAGTATGCCTTTTTTTTTTGGGGGGGGGGGGGAAGGCTACAGTCACTTTTTTTCTGCTGATCATTTTTATGCTGAGCTTGTTCAGAGTTTCAGCACACATTGTATGCTTATTTGCAGCAAGATAATCAGTATAGGTCCCATAAATAATGTGTTTGCTCTTGGTATGCTTTCTTCAGAACAAATATCTGTTAAGAAATATATATAAAGACAATAGATGTTTCATTTTCCTTGTTCTATGCAAATGCACTGACAAGAGCAAGAATTAATTGTAGGGCACAATCAGATAACTGCAATCAGTTCAGAGTTCCGAGAAGTTACTGGCCTCCTCCACAGGAAAGGGAAGGTAAAAAGGATTTGAGGTCTGTCTGTTTTTGCTGAGTACCAGGTAATAATTTTCAAAGATGTAATATACACCCAAGTCTTTTTTCTATTAAAAGTGAAGGAAAAAGTTGTTTTATTTCTTTATTTTATAAATACTTTCCATTTTTGCTGATTTTTACTGTGGAACACCAAAAGCTCCCCCCTACATACTTGAAGCTCCTTGAGAAAGGTGCTGAATATACAACCCCTACCCAAAATAWTTCACTCTAGAGAGATCACATATGKWTTAGGACCATAAGAACACACTTTCAGTGTGGTCCTTAGATAACTGTTTTGTATGCAAGTTTTGATAAATCTGTACACCTTTTTATCTCTCAAATTCTTGCACTTACTCAAGTTGCTCACGTAAGTTATTCATGACAAACTTATACACGCGCCTAATGTGGCAGTATCTTCTACCATTTATATCCTGTTTCTCCCTCCATCTGTTTCAGACCTTATGGCCCCAATTACTGTTTTTGCCTTACAGCTTTACTACAGAATCAGACAGAACTGGGGGGGAAGAACAGAGAGGGGAAATAATTCAGYGTAATGCTGTCAGCAAACAGCAAAAAGGGGGTAATGGCCTCAAAGTCAGTGACTTTCTCACTGTGATTGATCACCCCTTGACTACTTTATCACTCCTCCCCTCCTTATGCAAGGGGAACAATGGTCAGGAAAACATCTTGGACTCTGTCTTCTTTTTGTTTTGATAAATCTCTCATTTTTCAAAAATGCTTTTGTCTCTGTCTTTAACAGGATAGAGATAGAGAAAGTCTACCAAAATTCAAAGCTCACTGTTTTAATGGGTGCAAAGTATGAAGTAGAAGCACAAATAAGCCAGCAACCTCCATTGATTTCAAATAAATAAAGGTCACTACTAAAAAAAAGGAAATAGAAACCTACTGCATACTATTCTGTTCATGGTGAATACAAAAACAGTCAAATTATAGCTACACATTTTTTACACACTTCCATACACACAAGTATTTTTCCCTTCTGCATATCACTGAGAAAGACAGGAAAGTGGTAACAATAAGATTGATGATTAAACCAGTTAAGCCTTACGAGGAGCCTGATCCTTCAAATGGCATTTTAAGTTATATTCATTCCAGCTCTACTGGGATTCATGTCTAAATTAGGACTGTGCAATTGGATCTGAAAAGGAGTCAAGTCAGCTTGCCTTGCTGTCTGTCTAGAATTCAGCCCTTAAGTGTGTTTGGCCCTAACGTGTTAGGAAATATAAAGGAAAACAAAAAGAAAGGTATTCAATAAAACACACTATTGTGCCATTTTCTTGCAGTTGTCAACTTATTAAGGGGTGTTGATCAGAATCTTGCAGGTTAGTGGGACCACCAATCAAAACCAAAGCTTGCAGGGCCAATAGCAAAACTAGCAGCAAACCAATTATACATACGACTATATAACTGAAGTTTTAAGACCCCAAGATAACACACCTCTTTTCAGTGATGGCTCAAGACGTTTTTTCCCCCTTGTCTGGATATCTTGAAATTCTCTCAAAGATCTCATAAGAAACCATTATTTGTTCACATACAGCACATGGTAAATTATTTAAATTTTCAAATTAAATTTGAAAATGCTAATTTGAAATATCAATGGATTATATTGGATGTCTTATTTAGTTGTTGCCATTTAACCATGTCTATAGAAATTAGAAGTAACTAGGTATATATACAAATAATCATAGTGTAACTTTTCTCCTTTTAAAAGAGCAGTAGAAATCACTTATTGTTGACATGAAACAACACAGCCTGTTACACAAATAAGGTATTGTGCTGGCACCATTAGCCATTAAGGTATGTACTGTAGTTCTTTCAATGTACTATCTTCTACAAATGAAGTTATACGATATCACAGCACTTTTAGTTATTTACCAGATAATGCTGTATGTATAG
The DNA here is from genome assembly GCF_003342845.1 of Nothoprocta perdicaria. NCBI lineage: Eukaryota > Metazoa > Chordata > Aves > Tinamiformes > Tinamidae > Nothoprocta > Nothoprocta perdicaria. The sequence continues at coordinate 204,530 of NW_020454450.1, forward strand.
ACCTAGACATGAGCTTTAAGGAGTGTCTAACATCTAATTGTTTTTATGAGCAGAGATACTCATATTAATACAGCTCTTGCTGACCAGGTATGTTTGAAATTGCTTTTTGAAAGTATGACTCATTTCCCAGAGACCATCTAAAGAACTTACTACATGCAAACAATATTTGCATATTTGTTTGCATACATGCATTTATATTATATATACTCATTTGCATATGCATAGTCAGCAGGGAAAAAAATAGTCATTCATTCACTAGCTAGTGAATGAACTCAACCTCTTCAGGACAAAATGAATACACCTATTCAGCTTCTGAGGGCATACTCCTTATCTGAGTTTATCATATTCAAACGGCACCAGAAGCAGCCAGGTAGACTTGCCAGAGCCAGCCATATYGAGTCCTTCCAGCCCCCCTGCATTTAATGTGCACCATGTTTACATCACACAATGCTTCCACAGCACATTCAGATTTCCTCCTTATTCCCCAACACAAAGCTAGCCAAACTAGCTATATATAAATATATATACACACACACACTCTTCTTCAACATAGAAATATAGAAATATAGAACAGAAGGGAATTTCAGGTGGGATTTTGGAATGAACCAACACAGGTGCACTAGAAACTGTGAGTTACTCCACAGGGCATGCCCATTAACCCTGGTAGCTGCTGCAAAGCAAAAACAAAGCAGGGTTYCCATATGCACATCCAGCTTCTGAAATCTAGCTCAATTATTTGAATCCTCAGGCTGTGGAGTTTTACACATGCATAGCAACTGAAAGCCCACAGTTAGCAGTCACTGATAAAAATTAGAACTGCAGCCAGCATTGCTTTGCACTAGGCAGTCTTCTTTATATGTCACTTGGACCCAGTTTAGAACTAGCTTTAACACTCTTCACAATTACTTTGTGCCAAAGAATACGCAAARAATGTACAGGTGTAATACAAAAACCCATTGCCCAAGATTAGGGAGCAAACAGAATTACAACTGCTAAATTGCATCAGATGCCTTCCTATTAAGCAGCTGGAAAGCAAGAGTGTTGCCATTGATTTGTTGCTTCTAGCTCTTCTGCTGCTGCATTGCCTTTTGAATAAGCCTCATATTCATGCTTTAATAATTAATAAAATACATAGGATGCTAAGTGCATCACTATAATGATAGCGATTATATTACAGTAAAATAGCAACACTCCAGCTTGCTATATTAATCAATACGGTTGCCTCGGTTACACAAAGATAATTAAATTTTCATTGCAGTTCACTAAAAGTAAGATTAGCCATAAATATTTYAACAAAGAGGATAAGAGGAGATTGTTAATATTTTATTTATCATGGATAACACTTTAAAAACATTTCTGAAGAAAAGCTGAATGAAGTTTTTCCTAGCACTTCATCTCAGTGYTCAAGAACCAATGAAAGAAGTGTGGAGATAAGGATTTCTATCTAAATTYACTTTTAATTCATATTCAATTTCAAATTCAGACTAGGAAATGATAACGGTATTTGGTTTTCAAATATATAGCAACATTGGTCAAATTTTCTTTTGGATTGCCCTGAAACATCGGTACATCGCAACGAGAAAGGCACTGCTTAGTCTGCCCTTTTGATGCCTACTAGTCTGCTGATTTTATATTAACTGTATATGCTTGGCAGAAATGTTACGAGGACAGAAGAGAGACAGAGAGAAAAGAATATGATGAGAAAGATATGGCTTTGTTCAAAATGGTTAAGATGTAATTCTACACTTAAGTAAATTCACAGTTTGTTAGATATGTGTAGCAATGAGTGCTTGAATCTATATCTTTCTGATGTAGTTGTGTTGAGTTAGTCTATAGTTAGGGAAAATACCTTATGACAAAGTCATATTTCAAGTAATGTTTCTGTTAAATGAAACAAATTTAAGATAATGTTTCTGTTAACACAATTTTGATGCCAAGCAGTAAGGAAGTTAGTCTCGAAGCATTAAGTAGAATTTCTGTCACAGTACTGCAAGTAACTGGAATGCTATATACACATCAAAACCTCACACTTGGCTAAGTATTTACCCTCCATTGTCCCCAATGAGAAGTAGCTAATGATGTATTTGGTACTTCATTTCATCTAGATGCTACCAGTGGAAGTGGGACTTCAAAATGAATTGCAATACGAGTCTCTTGGTCTGTGAAAGAAGTGCACACCAGCTGTTATGGAAGTGAGTTCTGTRATAGAAATACCAACCTATTCCTCAGGAATGCTCATGCGAAACATCGGCACTAGTAAACAGATCTCAACTGTTCTGAATGATTTAAAATATTGACTGATTTTGAAATCATATAACAAAAATAAAGCCTTACCTGTGASGTCAGAAGGTGAAAAGAGAGAAAATACAAAATAATCACATACACCTCATACAGACCATACCTAGCAAGACCATGAACAGATCTTTGAAGCTTGCAGTAGCAACTGTCATTCACATATCTGGACAATCATGCCTCACTTGACAATGCAATTTAGATGTTTTAAAGACATACATGCTAAATAAAATAATATAGGGGGAGTAAGAAAACATCAAAAGACAAAAATAGAAAAAGAAAGAAAGAAATGTAGGTATTTGTTGTCCCACAAAGGTTTGGTTTCATAATCATGTTCATAGTTTTGTTTCTAATCAAATACCAATCATACTGTTGCAAATGATATTGAAGAAAATTTCAGTATGGTATTATACTGTGGAAGCTGCATAGCATGGACTAAAAATTTCATTTCTTTTTTAATCAGATTGTAAGCATTTTATTCAGCTTTGTTTTCCATGTAGATGGTGTGCTGTTACAAAATCCATTGCAGTATATTCTTCTGAGGTGCTAGTGGGTAACAGCAATGGAAAAGCATTCTTATACAGCATGTTTTTTGTGAGCTGCTGATTATTTAGTTTCCTTATCTTGCTTCAAATATGTAACAGAACAAAATTAACATTAACATTTTTAATAAATCACAAAATAGTTTTATAAGTTAATAGTCCAAATTCATCAGTAGCTTGTAGGGATTCTAAACACGATATATTTATTCCTCTTATAAATATTTTGAATAATGAATAATTTAATAATTTTGAATAACTCACTGTCCTGAGTGCAGTCATCAAAGTTCTGGTTCCTTAGACACTGTAGAACTTTAGAAGAAGAAAAAAGATCTGATTCTCAAAGCAGCTCAATACAATAAACAATAAATTAATAAGAATTAAATGCACAAGTATAATTTAAAAAACACTTGCCCAAAATGTTAGAATATCATTTAAAAATAGCTCCAAAGTTTTCTTTCCTCATTTCCCTTCTTCATGTTAATATGGCATCTCAAACTTTTGTGAGTGACATCCACTCATTTGCTGTTGGTATTGTTAGATCCTAGCTATATGCAAGGATAAGGGTTATTGCATCTTTTGAATATACATTTCTGCTGCCTAACTTTTTACATCTAAAGAATTAGATACTTTAATTTATGATCATATTAATTACATCTAATGTATTAATGCCAGAATGATTCAGTTCAGGGATAATTCTACACTGTGTTAAGTCTCCCATTTGAGTAATTCCTGCAGAGAGCATTATCTCTTAATTCAATCCTGTGCAGTCATGATGGGCACGAGTTTAGCTACAGAAAAGAGTAACCAAGATTCTGTTGTCTAAAAAACCTTTATATAAAATTGAGTTATAAAAGAAATAAACAGTTTACAATTCTTTTCCATATGGATATAGGGGAATGCAAAAACAAATAATAAGCAAAAAATATGCAGACTCTCAGCTGAAGCTTCTATACAATCTGTCATACACTAACCAGAAGTAGAGAAAGAGAAATATTTGTAGATTGTCAATAATGGTAAATTTAATGGAATTGAAAATTTTGAAGGTCAAAACAGAAAAGCCTGTCAGAGATTAACATTTACTGATTAAAATTAAGAACCACTTTATGAGCAAACAAATTCTGACCTAGTAAATGAAAAAAAATAAGTTTAAGCCACCTCAAACCTTCTTCTTATGCTCAAATTGAAGTAAGGGAATCTTGACAAATAGGAAAGCATAAGGCCCAAACTTTTCAGGAATTCAGGGCAAATTTTGTAGCTTGATGCAGGGAAAAATCTGCTCCAAAACTCTAGGGCAAAATTTACAAGAAACAGTTTTCTCTGTAATTTCCAACTCATCAGTCTACTCTTCCAGCACACATAAAACAGAAAAAAAAAAGTGTTATTTTTTCCTTTAGCACTTCCTGTTGCAATAATATGCAACTTCCCACAGTGACATCTAGTGATGATTTATAGGTAGCAACTAGCTTTTCTATTTCAGCTTTACAAGTACTCCATTCATTAAATCAGATTACCTCAACATGCTTTCTTCATGCTCCTATTTCTAATCCCTGGAAAAATCAGGAGACTTCCATAAAAAGGACAGGTAAACAAATGTTTTGAGTTTGATCATAACTTGGATAGAACCACCCATGCAAAAACAGTTTAGACTATCTGTTTAACAAGCAAGTTATGATCATTCTCAAAAATAACTACATGCATCACTTTTTCTTAGTCTGAACCCTAAGCAGAAGTGTTCCAGGTTTGCCATGTTTATGCACRAGGACAAAGCTCCTAGCACAAACTACATAGTTCTGACACTGTGCTGCTGTTTTGAAGCTCCAACACTTGAACAGAATACTATAATTTTATTGCATGTTAAAGCCTTAGAGCACAGTAATCTCTGATCATAGTAACCTACCTGAAGCTCAGATGTCCTCTCAGTGCTGTCTGGCCTAYTAGATGATAAACTAACATAGACAGGAAAATGTAGGGAGTTCAAAATACAAATTCAAAGAATATTCCAAATGGGTTACTTCTATCCTCTTGTGAAAACTACATAAGACTTATTTTCAGAGCTGGAAAAGGCAAGATTTAATCAACATTTTAAACTTAATTTTCTACTGAATAACGTTGTGACAGGTTAGTAAATGCTCATTTTTAGCTCACTCCATTTGGCAAAGCTGATTATAATCTCTCTTGCAGTAAACCAAATTTGTCAGTTCTAGTGTCATGACACTCTTTTAGACGCTTCCACAGAGAAGTAATTATAACTGACTCTTTTGATAATAAAAATATTTTTCTTGTTTCTTCCACTCTGCTGAGCTCAGCAGGTTTCCTTACTTTCATGGAATACTTTCATGGAATATGAAGATATTGTTACACACACTACCTATCATTAAAAGCAGTATTTTAACAAAGTATCTTTTTCATCAGGTATCAACAACCTCAAACTGATCTTGAGGACACAAGGACATAATCTTCTATTGAAGACTGTGGTTTGAAGTTTGGAAAGATGACAGTTCAGGCCAATTTCTATCTTCYAGGAAAGCTAGGATGGCTTCAATTAGTAGCCACTCTAAATTCAGATTAATTTCTATTCAGAAACAGTTTTCAACCCATTTATGATCATCTCTGCAAATTGGCCATAATCATACTGTAATTAGCAATTCTTTTTAAAATATATTAATATAGATTTCAGATATATTGAGAGAAGTAYTTGATCTTTTTTTGGGACTTTAAGTTTTCTAAATATTATAGCTGTATGGAATTTCAGTATAGTAAAATTGGTTTCACTGCCTAGACAATCATTTAGCTATTTTCTGGCCATGGAGTTAACACAGAACTTTTGATCACTGTTTCAAAAATGTCTGATTTTATTTTGTAATATGTATACATAACAAGGGGCATGTGCAAAAATAGAAATGGCAAGTAATGAAGGCTTATTATCAGAAGCATAAAATYACATGAAAATAAGAATCTAGCAGAGTAATTCCACACAAATTACAATGGTTTAAGATGCAATTCTGATTCAACTGGTGACCAGTCCAGTAGTATTCCCACTTGAAAAACTGTTGGCAAGATTACTCACATCCAGTTTTACTGTTCTGCAACTTCTTGTACTGTAACCTTAGTGTTCTAATATGAACTAGAGAAGTTTCYTACAGATGTTTTCTGCATTTTCTGTTCCCCCACTAGAACACTGCTACTGTCCTAGTTCCGACTCTCCCTAGGGATGATCATGTCCTCCTAGGACTCATCTGTATATGCAGATTAGTGAAGTGCTTACAGCCTAACAGAATATGTAATAGCTGAGCTCTACCTATCTCATCATCAGTGGGAATTCTGATTTCCTCTGCACAGCTGCTGAAGGTCACAGGGCTTGTAGAAAGAGACATCACAGATTTCTTCTCTCTAGTTAATTTTTGTTGATGCTGGTTAGTWGCCTTAAATGTTACACTCGACATGATGGATATAATGACAAAAATTTCATCTTATTAGAAAAAAGCAAAAATGCTGCATTTTCTTTTCCCARACATAACTTCTACCTGCATAAAAATTCTGCATTAAAAAAGACTTTCCACCCTTCCTTTTCCCTAACAGAATTTGYGCATTATGTATTTGGAGCAGACATTCATTTCACTTTCAGACAAGATTTTATGTCAGGGAAATCAAATTTTTCCCAAGGTGAGCAAAGATTTCAAATTCTGGCTAATAGCCAGATGGGGATGTGAATATATGCACTATTCTTACTACTGAGAATTCTGCAACATTATCTATATTTGTAGAGAATATCCCTACTGTTGTCCAATGACTCGTGTACGCTTAATACAGAAAACTCAGAAGTTTTCCATATTTTTTCAGTATTTTCTTCAAATATTCCTAGATGGTCATCTTTAAGATAAGATCAACCTCACACTTTTGATTTTGTAATCAACTAAACCACAGTTGTAGGCTCCCTTCAGTAAAAAGTTAGGAACAGATGGTCATCTCTTCACCTCAAAAGAAAATTGGTGTTTGGTAATGAAATCTTGATCACCTACCATCTGCTTGATAATGATTAGCGGCAGCAGGATCGTTTGTCTGAGTATAGTCTAGAAGAGGCAAGTCTTGGACAACTTTGAGGACACTGATGATCCTTGTTTCCCTACAAAGTTAAGTAGGGTACAAATTTTTTAAAGCTTATAGCCTTCATTAAAAGCCTTCATTTCTGCTGTCAAAAGCTCAATCTCTTCTGAGATCCTACCTGAAGGAAATACGTATGTTGAAGTATTAGATTTCTATTTTTCATGTAACCATACACCTATAACTTTGTAGAGTGCTCACTTCCCAAGAAAGACAAGGACATAATGTGAGAACTGAATCATTCTGCAATAGTAAACAAAATACTAAAACCTGGTGATTACAACTCATATTTGAAGATCCCAGACAAAGCTGGCAAACTGACAAATCAGCCAGTTATTTGATGTGGAGATGCCTTTCCTCTCCACCCCTCTTTAAACTCTTTTCTCTTCCCAGATGTTCCTTTGAAGCAAGCCCAGATTTCAGTYGCTAAAGAAAGGTTTTAATAGAAAACCAAAAAATGCTACAGCAAGGTAAATCTAAGTGGAGAAAATTATTTTTTCTCAGCGGAAAACAAAGTGGTTTGAAAACAAGGACCTTGCTAAACACTATATATCTGAAGTCTAAGAACTCTTCTCTGATTTTACTTTATAACTCAGCAACTTTCAGATTTCTTAAGMTTAAAAAAGATCAGTCACTTCTCTGGATACACACAAAAGATACCATGAGTTCATCTTTTCTACGGCTGGTTAGGATTGCTATAAGTAGACTACCCTGATTTTCTCAGGAATCTTTGTTCTGCCACCTGTCCTTGTTTACCAACTCAGCACCTATTGTTGGGGACTTCATTCCCATTGAGTGTGTCCAGTTCATTCAAACTTCATCCTCCCTCTCCAAGGTTCCTCCTAGCCCAGAAGTGCAACAAGATCACAGCAAGCGAGTATTCTTCTTCTTGGTTCTTTTAGACCATAACCTTAAATGTAACACATACAAAGCTGTGGTATATAATCAATTCAGAAACATATCTATGATAAAAGTTTTCCAGGCTAGCCATTTCACAAGAGATTGCATATTTGCCAAACATTTGTTCCTTTCTTGGATACAGAAACCGATGCTTTTTATTCTGTATAGGTATTATAGAATGTATTATTCCTTAGTCATCCTCAGCTGCATGGCTTCCGCTAGATCATATCCTGAGGCAGCCAAAGGCTTTTTTTTTTTTTTTTTTTTTTTTTTTTTTTTGTGTGTGTGTGTGTGTGTGTGTGTGTGTGTATTAAAAAGCCATGTTTCCATTTCATCTGACCTGACTTAGAAGTAATCAAGCCAAGTCCAAGGAAAATCCTTGACCTGCATCAGTCACAGATATTGCTACAATTTTAATGCTCGGTATTATCTCACAGATCTCGTGAATAACACAATCAACTTTARGTGGTGAGAATTAGTCAGATCAATATGGCATCGGTTTGGACTTGGTATGAATTTTCAGGGTCATCTCTTATTGCATCCTAGAGGCCTTATTGGTATAAACAATTTGTTAACTTTTTAGTCATAAAGAAACTGAGATAGGCTCATCAATTAAAAAAAGTCTCATTGTGCTATATTACAGAAGTCCTCAGAATTTGGGAAAATTTACTTGGTTACTCTTTTTCATATCAACTAATCAAATGCACACAGATTCTCTCAAATGAAATTGTTATCCAACCTGACTTAAACTGTCATCTATTCCTACCCTCTCTAGATTTAAGAGGCATATTATTCCCCCTTGAGTCCAATTTTTTGTTTCTTCTGCTCTTTGAACTGAGCCTGACTTTTCATCTTCAAGTGGGTCAGTTGACTGTTTTTCTTCCATCCCTCCTTCATTAAGTTTAGCATACATTTTACTATACGTCTTTTCTTATTGCAGAAGAAACACTTCTCTCCAGTCAGTGAAATGACATATTCCTGGGAGACTGATTCTCAATAGGAAGACAAGAAACCTTCCCATGAAAAATACTTCTCCTCAGGGTCCAGAGATTTTTCATTCTTTTTCTTCAGGCTTTCTGTTCCTTTTCACTAACCATACACTTCCCAATATATTTCTCAGTAATGGAGCGTCATCTTTAATTTAAAAGGGAAGTTATCATATAGATAACTTATCTCAACAAATAGATTCCTGCTTCCATGAGTTCAGCCCTTTGCAGCTAGGCTCTACCTTAAGGTTTGTGGTCATGTTTCAAAGTCTACCTGTAGACTTGAGGTACTAACCTCAACAATTTAATAATAATACCAGCACTGAATCTAGCTTAAATATTCTTATTAGTTTACAATTACTCCCAAAGCCTCAGCCTGCTCTTGATCTTGACTTGGTAGAGGTTAAGGCCTCCCACACCTCCTCAATCTTAAGCTATGAAAGCTCATTTGGTATTCACTCTAGAGAAAATATTTCCCCCTTGAAGTGATACCAAAAAATGTCAACACAGAACAATCATATCTATCCTGATTATTTTAAATCTTTGTTGCAAACATATATCCTGTCACAAAGTAACACTAATAACATGAGATTGTCAACAGTCAGAAGTGAGATGAAAACATTTACAAGACTAAAACTCATTCCATCCTGGGCTATCATGTCTTAGCTTTCAAGTAATATCTTGGAAATAAGTTATTACAGGAAAGAGCTAGCATATTCTAGACAGTTTTATTTCTTTACATCATTAACCTGCAGATGGGTAGTGTTGTTTTAATTGCATTTTGGTAAGAAGCTAGAACACATTGACTCTGGTTTCAGTAAATGTATTGCAATATAAGCTTCTGAACAAGAGTAGATTATTGGCTCAATGGCTTTAAAAACAAAATGCAGCAAGCAAAAGCCAGGACTGTCTTGCCTATCTCAGTATTCTATTTAGAGTGATAAATAACTGCCCAAAATAAAATCAATCATGAAACAATATGCAGAAGTACTCTTTTGAATCTGTACAGTAAGACAGACTGGAAATTGTTGGTCTTGGAGATAAGCAATGTGGAAGATATCTAAATATCACAGGACCCACCATATAATCCTTGCTCAGTCAAATTAATTTCCCTGAAAGTTTTGTCTGATTACATACTGCAACATTAGACATATGCAGTTCATTGCCCAAAAATATACAGAATATGCCTATTTCTAGCGTGTAAACTTCCTTACATCCATCAGGGATCGAACTAGTTTCAGTGGTTACTTGCTCCTGAATGCCATAGCGAGAAGCATAATTGTCTTAAGTGCTGGGTTGCTTTTACCCCAACTCTCGTCCTCCACAGCTTCGCTAAACTAACCTCCTAGGCAATATTAAAATAGCCATCCTCTGATAGAGAGCTCTATGCTATCATGCCAATCACACCATCACAAGAAGTGTGTGCCACAAATGTGCTAGCAAGAACAGACAGGTGGCAGAAAAGTTAATAAAGCCCAAGGCTACCAATCTGCTCAAGAATGTCCATGAATATGTTCTTACACTCATAGAAACCTCTTGCCTTTCATGTACTCATTTTTTTTTTCCCACTTCCCCACACAAAAGGATGGTTTGTTTATATTGTATGCGCAATGTGAAACCTCTATAAATTCAAAAGGTGGGAGGTTGTCAGGAAGCATAACAGAACACAAAGCAGGAAAAGGCACATTTGATTCTGTTCATGTGCAATGCACACAGATGGAGTGGCATCATCCTCATCTTCCCCATATGAAGTAGTAAGYAGGCAATCATCGCTTTTACACTTTGTCAGTTAAATAAGAGCAAGTGAGCAGGCTGGAGCATATAAGCATGACTCAATCATTTGAAACAGTGCACTACAGTGAGACAGTACAAACTGGAGAACAAGGGAGTAAGGAAGCAACAGCATCGTCACCRATGCTGCCACAACCTGGAGATACAAGCAGTGCATTGGATGGGCACTGAAATTCCRTACCAAGGACAGGATAGATGCTAAGGTGACCACATGGCATTTTTGCTTGCTCTGTTACTTTGAAAATCTAAACTGCTACAGAGGTAACACACTACAATTCTTATACAAGAAGAGCACAGCCAAAAGTTGCTGCATTACGTATGCAGTGTTAGTCTCTGTTACTATGCTGCTAATAAATTTTACATTTAACTCATTTTGAAATTCTCTTCCCTTCTTCCCTTCATGATTGATTTCTGTAGCAAACTTCATAAAAAGGAATATTATAGAAGAGGGGAAAGAAGGGGAAAAAAAATTAGAGTAAGTTTGAGAAGGGTGGCTGCTCACTCCAGAGATCTGGAGCTCAAATACTCTCTAGAAATAACACTTGACAGTCAGACCTTGCTATTTCTTTCAGGCCTGCTGGAAGCACTGAACAAGGTGACACAATGATGAGGTAACACCAGTTCATGCCCTAAAGAGGATGGATGAACTGAACCAAAATTAATGCTTACTGTCTGCAGCTAATGATTGCAATATATTCAGGCAGAAGTCAAGACAGTGAATTTTCTGAGCTTTTTTACTCTACTGAACACATTGAAAACTTTTTAAATGATCCTAATAGAAAGGCAAACATTTCTTGATCTGTACTTTGGAATAAACACAATCCATATCTCCACTAGAAAATTGATTTATGCAGTACAATGGCCAAGCTGCCAGTTCTAGTCTTATGTCCTTAACATTGAATTTTTGGTGTTTTTCTGATACTTGGCTGCATCCTTCCTACTCTGCTCTACAKTTCCATTCAGTCTTGGCTTTGCTGTTACTACTTTCTTATCTTTCTTTTTTTTTCAAAACATCTCTGTCCTTAGCAACCTAAAATATCTCTCCTAAGTTTGCTCATAGAATCACAGAATGGTTGAGGTTGGAAGAGACCTCTAGGGATAATCTAGTTCACCTGCCCTGCTCAAGTAGGGACACCTAAACCACATTGCACAGSGTGGCATCCAGGCGCGTTTGGAAGACCTCCAGAGAAGACTCCACATCCTCTTTGGGCAGCCTTCCTCACAATGGAGATTTCCTCAGCAGCTAGGTGTAGTGCTAACAGAAGCTGAGGAAGTTCTTGAAAACTGCAGAATCTGTTCTGTAGCTTACCAGATTGTAYAGGACCAAATAAATTGTTTGGTGTGCTAAAACAGACTTTGGAAAGCCTAACTTACTGATACTAATTTATTTTCTTTCCATATGCTTCCCAACTTYATAGTCATCCCACATAAAGAATTCTATGCTTTAAAGAACAAAATAAGTTAATTGAAATGACTGAATACAGGAATATATTCCATATTTAAATATTATAGCTTCAAAATTAATTTTACAGCTGATTTTGAATCAGTTTATAAGACAACATAAGTAACATGGTTACTATTGGCTATTTTCATCCTAATCTCTTAGGCTATGCAATGCCTATGTGATTTGCAATTTGGTCAAGATAAATGTATGCAAAAAGACAGATAAAAAGTGTTTCTGCACACAGTTGAGTCATCAGCACCTTACTCTGAGATAAGCTCCATCTTCATTATCATGAGGCATTTCCTCCAGTGGAYGTTTAAGAAATTTACTTAGTGAATGTACAATTTTTATTAGCGATTACACAAATTTAAGGCCTTTCCTGAAAGCTAAGTTATCAGGCTCTTTAGTATGTATGCCTAGACACCCTGCTGAAAGGTTTATGCACTGTTATTTATAACTCTACTCCATTCTTTGAAAATGCTTAGACAGCCATTATGAAGGATAAAGTGTCATTCTGGAGAGGACAAAATTTACCACGGAGAAGTAGAAAAATTAATTAGATGGCAATATTGAACTAAAGAAATTGCCCATTTTCCTTGGGAGACATAGGTATAAATAGTCATGCAGGGAAGGTATGTGCACTATAGTAAATGCATCTGTCACAAATACTACTAGTTCTCAAATACTTCTGAACTTCCTAAATTCTTCAGAATATTCAAGGAGAAAATGAAGAYGTCTTATTTATCCTGAAAAAATTACTCTAATATTTTATAATTATTATTCACACTTAAAAACAAACAAAAAAACCCAAGAAACATTATTTCACCAGTAGTAGCAATAGATGCTTCTTAACAGTTGATCATCGTGAAGACCAACTTTATCTACTGCATGCTGATTACTCACTAGAAGGCTCCCAAAATTCTAGGAAATCTGGGAAGCAAGTTTGAATGAGCAAAAGACATGAAACATAAGGCCTTTGCTTCATGTCTCTGAAAAGTTACATCTCTGAGAGTATCATGATTTATTTAACAATATTTTTGGGCAAGAAAAACAAATTGAATGTTAGATAGTTATGGTTGAGAATCTACTGGTSCATCTCCAAATTTTGTGATGCACCATCTTCTCTAGAGTCTCTGTACAAATTCCTAAGTAAAAATTCTAAATACCACATGCCTTTCGGTCCATTTCCGAATGAAATCAAAACCTCTAATTTATGTTGCCCTAGCTTGCTGTCTCAGGCAGAGCTCCTAGAATACAAAGTGATCAATCACTTCTCACTACCCTGTTGAGTGGGAATGAACATCTGAACCACTAACACTGATCTTCCCCTCCTCTTCTTCATGATACATACCAAGTGGGAGCAGTTCTTTTTATAGCCAGGAAAATTATGTTCTCTGACATTGTTAGGTGATTATTTATGGCAAATTTGCTTCCACCTGTGATGCTAATTGTGAACATTTCAAGTCATCATTCAGTGTGGCTACAAGAGGTCACAAATGAGGTTATATCAAGAGAGACAATCAGGCAGCCATGCTCATCCTGGTCTTTTGCATTTCTCATCTACATACTCTTTGCTTAGGAGTGTGGAAGAAAAATAAACAGCGAACCATTCTTTCTAAATACGGCAATATGGAGTCTGTCTTAATTCACTATTATATTATTGTCACATTTGTATGTCAACTACTTCCATAAAATTCAGCTGCTCTTTTTTTTTATTATTATTTACCAATTTATTTCCAATTTATCTTTAGAAATAGAAAGGTAGTTACTTGAAATACATTCTTGGTTCAAAAGCTCAAAATAGCAAGGCTTTAAATGATATAAAATGACATGACCATTTTTGATGATTTACAGATGTGYTCTTTTCAAGTTTAAATGAATTGCATGACAACTGAAAGCATCAGTGTAGACCTGGAAATCATTTTCTAATCAAATAGTTTAACATTATACAGCAGGGTTTTCAACAAACACCACATTAGTATGTTCTGCTGTAGACAGAAGATAGATACTTACAAAGATATACATCATGTACCTGGATTCCAGCATCTCTCATTTTTCAGTGATGTGGAAACTGGTAAATTATACTTCTCATGTCCAAAATGGTTGGATTCACTAATAATGGTGAATGTCATTGTTTCAAATAAATGCTAAAACTTACTAAAGATGGCACAGATCAACAACAAAAAAAATGGTTGGACTTTGAATTATTTCCTTACCAAGATTAGTTTTAAATCAAAGATGTTCACTTTTTGATAAACTTGTTAGAAACTTCAAATCTAAATAAACCAGGGCACCCTCAGCGCAGAATCCTGAGCAGAGCAGAATGCAGGAATTAAGTCCTTTTGCAACTTCAGKGCTCAGTTTCATATATAGGTATAAAGCACTACAACATAAAGCAAGTAAGATTCAGTATAACAAAAGCATTTTGAAAAGAAGCAATTCCACCTGATTCCTTAAAGATTCATAGTGTCGAGCAACTTCTGCCAAAGAGAATATTATTAAGCCAATGATGAAGTTAGTACTTTCCACCACCAGACTAATTCCTAAAGTTTGTATCCCACAATTTGCTGTTGCCATTGAATAAAACACCACTAAAGAATAAAGTGCTCCTCATATAACTCTTCACATTATGTCTTAATTTCTACTCATATATTTACAAATACGAGCATTGGCTATACTAGGCAGAGAAAAGCTGTGTATCTATAACTTCCTAGGCAATCAGGTTCTTGTGACTACAGAAAAAAAGAGGAAAAATCTAGCTAAATATGTGTAACAGACAGATGGCAACAGTGGTACACATAGATGTATCACCTATGAAGACATACTACTAGAAAAAACTTATTTCTGCTGGTAAGTCTAGAAAAGCACACTCAACCCAAATCTACAATAAAGGGCTGTTCTCAAAGAGCAAATGGTTGCAGTTATTTTGCATTGTTTAGTGTAAGTCAAAGCATAACAACACTGTACATTAGTAAAATACATATAGAAACTGCAACTACTAGCATGACTAATATGATGTGTTGTAGCACTGAGGGCATTGTATCATAAATATTCATTCAAATGGTAATTTATTGCAGATACAWTGTATCTGCAGGAAAAATATATTCAAAAAACTAAGATGTTTTAATAAATAATCAAGTCAAACAACTTAAGCATTATTTATATGTATTAGATGCATTAACTTTATTATTTACTGGTAAACAGTCATGCAGAATTTCCCCATCTTTTGAAAATAAATTATTAATGACCATCATAGTCATAAGGCAACTGCATCTGTGTTCCTTTGGCTTTCTTTGCACTCAGTCTGTTTGCATTCACCTTCTCAATGCATATCTTTAGAATTGTTGATCACATCATGCCAAGAGCTCCTACATGACAACAAACACTGTGTGTTTTATTCCGAGTCACCTAACTGATCTTGCCAAGTACAAGCCAAATACCATTGATAGCTCTTAAACAAGTTGCCCTTACATAGTCCCTCTCGGCCATTTCCTTTTTTTTTTTTTTATTTTTTTATTTTTTTTAAACACAATATTCTTATCCTATTTTATACCAGTACATTTCTTCAGCATATTCCTCTTTTGTGGACTTAGTTAATGAAAACAAATTGTAAGACTAGCTCTGAAACAACTCCTTGATGTTCTCCAGCAGGAACATTCTTATTGTCTTAGATGATTTTTTGGACACAATTTCAGGACTTTSCTCTAATATACTATATCAGCAGTTCAATCAAGCCTTTCTCTAACAGCAATGAATTCATGATGATACAAACAAAATGACTAAAATTTCTGTTCCACAGAAAATTTTACACTGTAATATTTGGGGATGGCAGGGATGGGGAGGGAGACAATCTCGCCAGGCTGTATCAGTGTCACACTTAATTGCATTTATGCCTTTATCATGTATTTTGTACATACTCCATCTTGCCCATATCCTTTAAACCTATACTCTAAACCTATAATCTTAATCTATAATCTTCTACTCATCTGGATTCCCAATGAGATTTAAAATATTAAAACATACTGTCACTTGACTTGCGATTACATATGCTACTACTTTCAATATACTGCAAAAAGTCTAATCCAGTTTCCACAAAATAAATATACCCAAATTCTTTGAGTTTTCTTCCACTATTGAGGTGATAATTTCTATTTTCATTCACACAGTTCAATTAGTAATGCTCTCTTTGTCCTTCAGCTTAAAAACCTTGTCCATATTGAAATCCAAAGATTTCAGCCAAAGAAAGGTATTTTGTTGAAAAAAAAAAAAAAAAATGCCTTTAAAGGGACAAAAGATGTGGAGAATGTATGAACTCCTCAAGTAACAAAATAACACCTACAGAAAAAGATAGATTGCCAGTTTCTYGGTCTTTTTTTGTTTGTTTGTTTTGTTTAAGATAGCTGTACTTTCAACTGCAACCAAAAAGACTATTGAAACAGGGTAAGATTTTGCAACATCAAAAAACTTTTCAGGGATCTTACATGGGTTCTCTTCTGYAGTTCTGCTTCTAAGGTGTAATCTGCTTATCAAACAAAACAAGGGGTATCTTCACCTAGTAGAAATCCTGAAATAACAATAATCATTACATTTAGCAATAAAATGTCTAGCAATTCAGGCCTTAAAGATTCATAAATTGTAAAGCTATATTTTTTTTTCTGAGAAGGAATAGTATACATGTATGTTCATATATGTAAAACATACTCTGAGCAAATGAGTTCTTTAGAGCAAAATTACTTTAAAATATTGAAGTGAATATGGATATTTAACTTCTTAAAAAGAAGTCATTGTCTTGAATTTCTGTAGTACACAAAAATATTTATGACCACTATTTCCCCTGGGACAGTACAAAACRAATTCAGCTAGATTATTCACTTTTCTAGTAACAGAAAAGTTATGAGTCAGACTTTCCAGTCCAGATTATACTGAGATATGACACAAAATGTCAAATGATTATCTATTACACAGGCAAAGTCTTAAAATTAATAGCTAAAACACTTCTGTTCACACTGAACTTGCAAGGCATAGTCATTTCTGATAGCGATCTTTTTCAGATGGCCCTTCTAACAGTTACAAGTATTAAGTATACTATTTCATCACACAGTTGTAACCATAAGTAATCACAACACATTGGAAGCATATACTTTCCACTAGCTGCAAAATTGAACAAAACCTGTACCATAGATAATAGTAAAGAGTTAACATACCAAGAAACAATCTTACATTATCCTCTTTTGTTTGAACACTTTTTCCTAAATAAACATGATGTCTTTGGACATTAGCAAAGGTTTCCACACAGCCAAAAATCCAAATGAAACAGTATATAAAACAGGTAGTCTTGGAACATCTAACTAGATGTGTTGCACATGCACAAATCAACACTGTAAAGCCCATGCAATCCACATCTGAATCACTTCAGACTTACTGAACATTTACCCAATCACTTGCTTATTAGAGATACGTTATATGTACTAAGATTTGGTAACCTAACCTAACTTATAAAACCTAGAGGTTCTAACCGTTTTACTTGAGCAATGCTTTGTATTACTGCTGAATTGAGAATGCCTTTGATTGAAGTGAGATGACTACCTGCAGAGTTATCTTTTGGATATTTGAATTAGGAGCCAATATATGCTGGAACAGATTTCCATAGTTTACCTGCTTCAGGTCATTCTTACATCTGTGCAGTGACAGTTTATTCCATATATTCCCCATGTCAAGCACATCTGGAGAGAGCATCATGAAACCCTTAACTACCACACTGTTTGAGGGTCTTTGTCTCTTCCCCTGAGATCTCATGTAAACTATGTGTTATTTCTTCAGTCCATGGTCAGCACAGTGATTTTAGTATGCTTAAGCAATATTTAAATGTAAGCAGGAGTACTCTCTATTGAAGTGGTCTTCTTAATATGGTCTCTTCTCCCATTAGATTCTTAAGGGGTGTGAAAACAGAAGAGATTCCAAGCTAATATTTTGGCCCATAAGCAGAGCTGAAACCAAGGAAAACATGCAAATGTTGCCAAGTACCTGTTGCTAAAAACTGAAAGCTAAGTCTTAAAATACAGTTTAAATGTTTGAAACATCAGAAAACACCAACTGTCTCTACTGTACAATAACGAGTTCTGTTATTTCACAGAATGTGGTTTAAGAAGCTGTTATACCACAGTTTGTGAAGATCCCTTCACTGGGGCATCCTGTGCTTTCAGGAAGGAACATTTATTTAGGGCAATGATTGTCAGTACTGTTTTGTTCAATGCAATGTAGAATTGGTTTGTCATTATCTGTTTTAAATAGGCAAATTCAAAAGGCCAACAGAAGCAAATAAAGTGTTTCGGTCTGTTGATCACTTAGATAAACTGGAAAACTGCCTGGATTCAACCTGATAGCAGATGTATTTATTCTCTGTTTGCTTGTTCCAACACAGCAAAACAAGACTATACGTGCTGCCTGCATTTTTGCCTGGGGGACAGAGGCTTTATATT
Organism: Nothoprocta perdicaria; assembly: GCF_003342845.1. Lineage (NCBI taxonomy): Eukaryota > Metazoa > Chordata > Aves > Tinamiformes > Tinamidae > Nothoprocta > Nothoprocta perdicaria. The sequence continues at coordinate 223,065 of NW_020454450.1, forward strand.
GTAGTTAATGGACCATCTACAAACAGAAAATTAATTTGGCAAGAACTCACTGATGTTGTGGAAACTAGAGAAGCATGGTCCATTTTGAAAGTAATTAATCCAGTGAACAGAGAAATAAAATTTCAGTTGTTTGGGGCTCACAAACTTTGGCAGAAAGAAAGCAAGAGAAACAAAGCTTTCTTGAAAACAGCTTATCTGCAGAGGGAAATAATACATTTTGGAAAGAGTGCACAAAGTACAGTAGTTAAAAGTATTCTTTTTAGTAAGGTAGAAACGCTAGTAAAATAACACATATTTCGTCTAGTTTGAAGTTGTCTTATTCAGAAAAGTAACTTGGCTAATCTGTTCATCTATAACCCAAACATATTTTAAAGTCAACACTGTCCTGTTTTCTGACACAAGTGAGGGACTTGTTTATTTGAAAGACCCAACGGATCAACTACTGGAATGATTTGCTTTCTCAGATTCACAATTTGGGATTTGCGGTGTTTGTTTACAGTCAACAAAACAACATGGCCAATAATGGGCTGTAGCACATTCCATCTCTCTGTATATTTTTGGTTTCAGCAGAACAGGGAGTTCATTGACAGTGAAATATCAGGGAATTTCAAACCCTGGACGGCAGCACTGCAGAGTATTTCACTAGTAATTTCTTATACAATAGAGAGACATGCAGAAAAAAAGGTTTCAAATTCTGTTGCAAGTTGCACTGAATAAGAATAGCTTAAAACAAGATRCTGAAGTTGATAAAATGGTGACTGGACACTACTGGATAGTGAGGTAGACATAARGAATATAGATGAGTGTCTAGTCTGTTAAAACACTTTGATCATGATACTATGAAACCTCAGCCAAAATTCTGTTCCATTGTAAAAAACTATATCTTGAACAGTTTTGTTAAAATATTTATATTAAATAACACAGTGTATGTAAAGAAGATCAAGAGAATATAAATTTTCAGACATGGGATAATATTGTTTCAGACATAAGACAGATACTAGTAGAGACCCAACTCATCCCCATTCATTCAGAATCTTRTATTTTGAAATAAACAATAACCATAGCAGATATTTTTAATATTGAAATTTTCCTGATATTGAAACTATCTACACTGAGCCTTTACTTTGGCTGAAAGCAGGTAAAAATTCACTTAGTTATTGAATCTAAACCTCAAATCYTATCCTTGCACATATACAAGCATTCTTCAGAGATGGACACAAGTTAAAAAGAAAGTGTTGATAAAACAGGGCATGCATTAACAATTCAATTATTCTTTGCAAGACTACTAAATACATTTTGACACAACCGGCAAGTTATCAAGTTAATTTATATACAAAAAGAAGAGTATTTTCCCTCTAGATAGATGTTATGAGACATCATGAATTCATCATATTCACTATACAACCTAGTTTCTCATTAACCTCAGAAGACRCACAGAATCTGTATATTATTTAAGAAAGGCAGAAAGTTAGATACAGAAGTCTAACTATTGTTGAATACCTCACATCCAGCCAGCTGAAGAGATCCGGAAAGATCTTCAAGGAAAAACAATCATTAGGTCCACTTAACAGTCATCTTGCATGTGTTACAAAATTCATTGAGACAGCTAGATTTACAGCCATACAAGATTCAAAGTCCACTGCTTAATAGGGAAAGAAACAGACTGCTTTCATAAAACAAATGACAACAGGTACTGCAGTCTACTAGGAGATCAGTACTCAGAGGTTAGGCTAGAAAATAATTCTATCATTTATTACCATGAACTGGCTAACTGGAATTAAACCATGAGGCCACAAATCAGTATAGGTGCAGGTACACAGATTTGGCTTCCATGATGCCTGTGAAACTCCATCTTCAGGCCATATTTGGTTCCAGCATAACACTATRTATAGATTGCCTACCATATCACATAGCAACTTACCCATGTACATTTTATCTAAAAACATATCCTGTCTTTGAATAACTTTTCTTTTTAAAATGAACTTGTATCTGATTATTAAAATTAAGAAACTTTTTTGCTAACATTGAATTTTGAAAGTGTTAATCTTTCTGCAATTATTTTATCAAGCAAGGAAGAAAGAAATCAGCAAATAGCATTGCTAAATGAATCAATATTTTCAATTAATTTTATCAGCTAAAAAAATGAATGCTTATTAATGAATGCTAACATGTTTATAGGATGAGTTTTGATTGTGTATATTTGTTCTTTCCTGGCTGATGAGTAACCGAATACAATATAAAATTAAAGTCTCTATCATTGCTGTAATTCTTGCCTGCTCTTCAGCATTCTTCTACAACACAGCTTTTACTATGTATGTAGACTTCTCTCGCAAGCCAAAGAGACAATTTATCTCTCTCAACAAACAGTTGTATGTGCACGATATAAATGCAAAAACATCACCACAACTTCTCTGTATAGAGAAAGGTATCACCGACACCATTAAACAYACACGGTGTCCTCCAAGCTCAACACAAAACCTCTCAATGGAGAGACGCTCTGCATAGCGTTAAATTCTACAACTATGCTGAGCTACAAAAAGTTGCAATGACGACTTCCCTGATCCTGACAATATCTTGCTAAYGGACAGCGAAGCTTAAGGACCGCTGTCACAGAAGCTGCCAGCTGGACAAGGAGAAGAGCTTCACTCTTCCTSCTATTTGCAACAAGTATTTTATACTTTGCTCACACTATGGCTTGAAATCTTCATGCTTTTTTAAAATAAGGAAAATCCTTGTTTTAGCAAATTGGACAAAAAGTTCTTTTAGTATTCTTCTCATATATCTAGTTATTTCTGACAAAAGTTTAAGTGAAATTTATTTGACATAAGTCTGGAGTCCTTCTGATGTGAAGTATAGTAAAAATATAAATATTGATTGGCACTGGTACAGCATACTAGCCATTTCAGTCATTTATTGGCATGTCTTCCTGAAAATCATCTAAATATCCGGCTAAAATCTTGGGCAGCAATTTGGATTTTATTCGTTCACACTTTCAGCAACTTTCTATCTAGATGGTAAGTGAACGATAAACACCGGATACACAGACGTGCAGAGGACTCCTATGTGAATGGGGAGCTTGCTACCTACTTTTTGATTTCAGGTCTAATTTTCAATACCCAAAACAAAACAATTTCTGAAGGAGTGCTGGCCTCCCAACTTCCTATTTTTGAATTAATAGTATGTTTTCAAAAGGCAGTTTCATTTTGCTATCCTTCTACTTATGTCAAGTCAAAATCAACACATAACACTGCCAAAGATCTTAGTGATCCTGCTTACATTAGGAGTTTCTCATGTGACAGCCAAATAATAGATGACAGTGGGTGCAGAATCAACTAGTATATGGTTAAAGAAAATCCCTGATCCATAACACAGATAAAAATATCAGATCCAGGCTTATTTGCTCATACTGAAGTCAGAAATCCTATCTTAAAGCTGGATTTCTGGCAGATCATGAAGTTCAACAGAGATAACAGACTGATAGCAAGATCATTAAACTCTATTATTTTAAAAAAAATCCTATGAAATGAGTAATAAAGTAAATCAAACCCTACATAAATTTCACTATAACAGTAAAATGTAATTTATTTCTCACTCTATTTCTACAGCATTTCTACAGAGTGATTAATACTGACATTTTCCTTTAATAATGCTAATAATTTATTGTGCTGTGGGGCTAGATTGTGTCAATAATTAAGATAAGTTGTGCATCAGAGGCATATAGACTGAAAATAGACTCTTACCTTCTCATTGTGCAGAACTATATTTTCTCAGAAATATAAAGCATTTTTCCCATAATTATAGCAACAGAGAAGAAGTATACTGATGCTTGCTATAAATTACAAAAAAAAAGCCGCTACACCAATCAGGTCAAAATTTACGTAAAAAAAGAATCCCTGAACTCAATATAGTTACCTCTGTAGCTTCCATAAATATTGTAAAGTACGTCTGTCTGCAGATACTGTGCTAGACAGCTCTCCAAGTAGTACCGCAAAACTGTGCTCTCTCCATTTGGCACAAACCACCTCCTGACAAAGCCAACAAAAGAATTTGGAATAGTAGGTGAATTCACACAACAGCTAGMAACTACAAGGTACTTGTCACCCTCTGCACAGGAGTCTCAATTCTCAATAAACTGCATGCTTTGAAACAGTTTGGTTCATCATAATTTTTACTTGAAAATGCAAGGTTTGGGTTGTATTTGACCACTAAATGAAATGGATATAACCATGTCCTGCACAGCGTGGCAGAGAATTGAAGGTGAGTCGCAGCAATTTCATTCCAATGTCTCAGCGATGTCAGCTCTAGCACTCTTACAACCTGGCAATATCCCTAAGAACATGTACAGAGCTAAACTTCAGGTACTTACTAAATCATTAATAATGTTCAAAGTGTGTAAAATCATATAAGATTTAATTCCTTAACTCCTCTGCAGCTGTGCTACTGCAGCACATCAAACAACCAACCAAGAGGAGAACATTAGCTCTGGCTCCACAGCATCAGGAATACTGCTAGCTAAAATCCATACAAAATATATTCGCTACAGCTGTTCACAAAATTTCATAAAATGCCTTTTTCCCCCCACCACCCTTTCCCTCTATCAACAGCAGTYTTAGGAAGGTGATTCAAATTCAGTATAAGTCAATAGGGATCTTCCTATTTACGTCAATGGACTTTGAATGAAAATCCATGTCAGAATCTCATAGAGTTATCTATGCAGACAAGTGCTCCAAGTATGTGAGCTTAGCCAAGAGAAAATAATTTCTTTCCTTCCAAATTGAGGTCAGTGAGAAAATTGCAACATTGCTGACAGTCTCCATACTCCTTCCTCCAATTCACTAACTTTTTGCAGTCCAACAGAAAATCCATGACAAAACAGATGTGCTCGTTCGGAAATGGAAAAGATATTAAAACAATAGGGTAGTGAACTATCTCTGAACTTAGCTCAGCTACTCTAATACTAAGAGTTCTAAATCCTTTTTTAGAATAATATAAACAAACTAAGCCCAGGGGATAAAATAAGGAAAGAATTCCACAAAGCACAGCGAATCAAATCTTTCTAGAGAGGACTTGGGCAATATAAAGTAAATGAGAAGCACTTAACAGAAGTAACTGCTTACACAGTCTAGACTTTGACAGAATCCTCTGATCTCTACTTATAAGCTTATATATGATTAATACCTTTCCATTCAGTCATTTTATAAACACAAAATCCAAGAGCATTTTACCAAAATATATATAAAATGTAGCTCTTCCAACTGCCTCTGTACTAGTTATATTTTTAATACCAAAAGTTCTGTGCTAACAGTTATGAAGCAATTGGTGGCTGTATGTCCGTTAAATATATCAAATTTTGTGTATACATATACACACACTTCAGTTAACTGCCAGAACAGAATGATCTCTCTCAGAAAATGAGTGCTCAGAGAGTTGCACACTCAGTAATCCTCACTCTCACATCACTCTTGAAAGAAGGTAGACTGGGCTGGAGAATTCAGGAACAGAAAAGGACGCTCCGAGAAAARATAGGCAAAGTAAGGCAACCAGTTAACAGATTTTATGGTCAACTGCCATCATGGTCAACTCCAAGGTACTTTCTAGAAGTTTTTGGTGTTGTTTTATAGCCCAGAGCAACCAATGCACTGCTTTCTACAGTTTATGAAAGATTTTGTCAGACAGTAAGGCCTATCTACCTTCAAGTCAACTAAAGGTTTGTGCTAGGTTTAAGCTAATTTAAGAAACTCCCATCTTTAATCAGTGCACAATTAATTGAATTGGCTCTCCCATGTGGAAGGGATTTAATCCTAACACAAGTATTCACTGAGCATTAAGKGATTCTAAAATACCACATTTAAGTGAACAAACTCAGATGGCACACATTGCATCCGGTGAATATAAATACAAATATACAGACGGGAAAAAAAAATAGGCAACATAGTAGCATAGTCACAACAATGTGTTGAGCTAAATACCTGAGAAACATTACAGTGCTTTGTATTTTTGCAAAAATATTTGCTGAACATAATGCAGGCCTATAATATTTATTTGAAAATAAAATCAATACTAGAGCATTTTCTTTAGTTTCTAAGCTCTATATCATGTTTGACTGTCTTAAACGAAATTAAGAAACTGTTGAAATATAGGAACCAATCACTTTTAGCCAAGTTATCAAGCACTTGTGGAAGAATTCAAATTAGAAAACTTAACTGAATCTTAATTAGTAGCAATATTCTCTTGCTTACGGGACTCTAAATACTCATTAATTCTGAGCATTAAAAATAATGCAATGAAATTCTGTGATGCTAAAACTAGGAATTAGCTACGTCAAATTTCAGTAGAAGATGCATGAACTATTTTCTCTAGGAAACCCTTCATGAGTTCTGTAGCGATGAAGCATTTACTGTAAATACATGCAGATAATGATGCTGAAGTCTGAAGAAATTACTAAAACAAAAGTTTGTTCTAGACATTGGAAAGAACTTGCTCTTACAGCTTTTATCTCTATGCACTGGTATGTTCATCCAAAGCACAGCAATCTACCTCTCCATTAACAACATCATCAGGAGTACTATATTTCTCACATTATGAGAAACRCACCAAGCTGAATCCATAACCATAGAAATAATATAATCCCTATATTCAATATACTTAATGTCCTATTCTATATATGTGCCTGTCCCAGATTTCATGCCTTCAAAARCCACAGATCCCAAAATTTCTCTGGAATATTTTTAGTTGTAATCAATATCTGTACTGTGAGTGGGGTTGCACAGGCATACTATGTCTGAATCAGCAAGACAAGATGACTAAAATCTTCATTATATAATCATTATCTAACCAAAGATCCTTTTGGTTAGATTCATTTTAGATRAGAAAACTAGATTCATTTTCTAATGCTGATACAATGCATTGCTCTTACAGAAAATCTGCTACTAATCTTTATCACTTTCAGTTTCTACAGTTTCTCTGCTTTAGTAACTTTATATATTCTTTGCTAAAATTAAGTATCATATACATTGTAGGATTGGCAAATTGGAACAGTTTTAGGTATGCTACACGTAATCAGATATTTTTACGGATCATGTCTTTCTGTAGTCTGAAAACAAAATGTGTGTGTGCACGCACGTGTGTATGTGTGTGTGTTGACTCATTGTCACACCTTATCACATCCTGTCACAAAAAGAAATAAAGACCAGTATTTTCCTTGAAATTTAGTCTTCGAAAAGCTATAAAGTTAAAAAAAATTTCCAGGGCTTCTCTGTGACAGCATACAGTTTATTCACGTTTCAGTTTCATGASGGTTCCTTTAAAAATTATGTAGTTTTTGCTTATACATTCCTCATTTCCTTTTCACTACAACTATATAGTCAACTCCACGCAGTATATTATCAGTGAGGTACCAAGTATGCAAGACTAAGTAGCAAAAGTACAAAAGAAAATCAGGACTTAGCTGAATCTCTAGTAATTTGTACTGATCTGCGATATATTATAGCAGACGACTCCTTAGACATGCAGTAATCAGCAAGAATTAATAAACCTCAAGCTACACAGACATCCCAACTCTGATATTTTTATGTGGAGGAAGACTTAAGTCCCATATACATTACTTCAAATCTCTGTAATTCCTGCCCCCAAAACAAGACTTGCTGAAGCAATTAGAACAACCTATTGCAGCCAAACAGCCTATTACAGAAATAGAGCACGTATTGYTTCCTTCTCCCTCATATGGAAAATCAGAGATGAGAAGAGACATAATCTAATATTGCCAACAAAACTGATCAGGTCGAGCAAATTAAGAATAGAAATGCAGCATAATATTTGCAGCTTTGTATGGATTAAGTCTTTCTCTAGTAACAAGAGCACCATCTATAGACTATCAAAATCCTCCCTTCATTGTGCTTGCCCTTTGAACACAGCAGCTTAGCTTCTGGTTTTGAAAACTGGAAAATGCTTCAGCTGTCATAAATTGATCCTGCCACTAGTGCAGTAATTGTATAGAAATTATACCAGCTTAGGGTCTGGCCCTATTTTAAGTAGATATAAATATATATATATACACACACACACACACACATATATATACACTTAAATAACAACTCCAGCAAAAATTAGTAGATAAAGAATATGACATTTTGACTGAAAGAGACTTTCACTTCCTTTCACCATTTTTTAAAAGACAGATAACTTTGTATTAAGTGTTTTATCAAATGACCTTATGACAAGAAAAACCAAAAAAAAAAGAACACTCAAACACCCACTCCTATCCCAAGGATATAGTGTAAAGTAACTGAATGTATCTGAATAACATTATGGAACCAACAATTAACAAAAAATGAAACAACTAGCTCTGGTTATTTGCCACTGTTCAAGATGGGTCAAGATAAATGTCAAGAAGTCAAACTTAGAAGGAAGCCTCTCCTTAAGAAGTGTGAGAGAAATAGCAGTTACCAACTAGCTGGTCAATAACAGCAAGGAAAAGTGATTGCAATCACAAAGAGAATATAACAGGGCTATTAGCAAAAAAACCCATGTTATAGAGAGAATTGAATGTTTGGGAGAATAACATGAGGTTTCACTTTCACACAGCCCTGTGATCAAAACTCAATGATTTGGTCACAAATGAACCTTCAGGGTGAGCAYTGTCATCTGAACATGCTTTTCTAAAGGGACCGATGTTAAGTCTTGATAGCTGCAATTTTTCTTTTTTTTTTTTTTGGATAAATTATTTGTTTCACAGTATTTTTGAGGAGTTGCAAGTTGTAGACCTTGACCCCRCTATGTAAAAACTGTTGAAATGCAAAATAAAAGGCAAGTCATTACCTTGTGTGCAGGTCATTACCCAGGGTCACACAGTCATACATATAGAAGACAGAAAATGTTGCAAGCAGACAGAGGAATAAAAAGAAAATAAAAACAAACACTCTTCTCCAGCYTAATAGCATGAGCATAATAGACAGATGTCCAAGCATTACCAAGATTACCAAGCCATGTATAGTTTTTAAAAGAGATAAAAGCAGCTTTGCAGATACCTTGCAAAACTCCTTTATTGTGAAGTTGCACATGAGAAAGTTGTTTATAGTTGAAGACGAAGTTAGACCCTTACAGATATGCGGAAAACCCTAAAGATATATTGACTTATGGTTTTACAGTAGAAAATAGAAGGCTGTTAAAGCTGAAAAACTGAAAGATGGATGAAAGTGGATGATGTGGACCAAAATGACAAGTTAGGGARGTCATCCTTACAGCAGCAATTCTGACAGAAAGAAGCCTGAATTTGTCAGAGTTTGAAATACAGACTTATGAAATGATGGAAGCCTGACAGACTTTCAAATGCAGGGATTAGCTAAGGCTCTGTCATAGAAATGTTATGCTGAAAGAATGTGAAAGACTTACAGATGGCCTGAAGGGAAAATATKAGACACATTCTAATAGAAGACCTGTGTTTCCTGAACTGAAGATAGGATTAAGCTTCTTTGGAGCTAGAAAAAAGTTGTTGCATCATCTCTATCCCCTACAAGAGAATTCAGAGTTCAAATAGTTCTTGTATAATCATGGACAAAACTCTAAAATGATTTTAAAGGGTTTATCATTAAATAGCAATTTAACTCATTCTCTTTTATTAATTTAAGGACAAAGCCTAAATAATTTAAGCATGGAAGAATTCACTAAGGGCAGGATGGCACTGTAGACTAAGAAATATATTGCTTTTTTTGCATTTTTTTTAACTGAGGATGAGCCGATTAGTAAATTTGTGCAAAGAACACTAAACTCATGAAAAAAATGCCAAGAGAATGGTTGTCTAATAAAATCGCAATATAAAGTAATACAAAGTAATGTCAAAAGTATTTATGCATCTTAATAAAGTTCGCYCTGACCTAAAGAGGCTAGCTGGGAAAATGTATTTCCATTATTTTCTTTAAGGCAGACATATGCAATGACTTAAGTTACTACAGGCGAAGCAAAACCTCACACCTCAGTTACGTTTTGCCCTTGGCTATTTCATTGGAATTTGTGTCCTTCTCTGCAGCAACAAGACACAAGCCTATGAGAAATTCTGAACCCCCAGCTGAAGATAGCTATTAAATTTCCTTTTGAWGGATTTTTCCTCATTTATTTAATCCAACAAAGCTGCCAGGATGGTAGTGGGAAGCACATTTGCCAACAACCCTGTTGGGATTATCACAATCATGACATTCTGCTTTTGCCTGCCCAGGCAGCAAACAAAAAAAAAAAAATTGAATCTGGACTCCAGTGCAGCAGGTTCCTGGCAAACACTACAGGATTTACTTGTGTGCATGTATTTTCATAAGGATTTGAAGGCATGACAGAGCTTCTTTTTAATCCAATATCATGAACACAATCTTACTTTTTGCACAGCTGGAAACAAATTGCTAGCAATGATAGAAGTTAGAAAGATACTTGATGCAGTGCAGTTTCAGAATTAATGCAGAGGCCTTCTGCCTTTCCCATCTGCAAAGATTTTTMTTTATCACCTGTCACCAAGAAGGTCTGTATTTTCAAGCTACCATAAGTCTGTGTTTTCATCTGACTACTCTGAAGTTCTATTTTATTTGTGTACAAGCTTTCATCATTCTTTTCTAGTCCTAAAAGTATAGTAGTTTTCAGAATCCAGGAGACAGCTTCAGTTAGAAGCAGAAATTGGAATTTGGATCTTGAGGTTGATTTAAAAAGACATGTATTTCTGAATACAGACAAAATTCAAAAGAGTTATCCTTTTTGTTCCCTTCTGTTTCTAACACTCAGCCTCTTCCAGCAAGTCCTGTACCTAAAAAGTTTACWGAAAGCTTTTGCCACAGGTTCAAACTATTTGGTTTTGCACTCTTTCTACTATTGAGAGATAGGAATGCTTCCTAGTCAGTGTTTTAAGTCCTGCTCTACRCTCCGAACAGAAAAATATGCTACATTTTAGTGATTGCTTTCAAACCATAGTTCTAAAATAGGAACACCGGGCTGCTCAGACCCTTTTGGGGCACACAGGGCCTAAGCCTCTATTTTACTGTGTTATTCTAAGCTCAGCAAAATGGTCTCATGCCATACTATAAAAGTATTTTCAAAGTATATGAGTATCACCAAAAACCAACACCACCACCAAAAAAAAAAACCCACCGCCCCGCCCCCCCACACACACACTTACACCAAGCTGGCTGGGATGTTTAACACAGTCTTATGTAGGATGACTCAGGATGCCATAAAACTAAAGTGAAATTAAACAATATCTTGAAGTTTCATGTGGAAAAAAAAAGGTTTAAGACTATTTCTCAGAAAAAAATTAATTTGCAATACAATTTGAAATGCATAAAAACTAAATGAACAGAATTTACAATTTAAAGAGGTATTTCCATCTTTGATGGCATAAGCTACTCAAAAATAAATTTGTTCAAATAAATGATGATTTTATTTGCTTGCTTTAAAGCAGAGAAAAAAAAGAAAAGCTATCTCCTAAGACTTGAGAACTTAATTTTGAAATTAAATATCTAGAGGTTGCAGTAACAAAAACATACCTGACGACATTTCAACAGTTTTCACTTGTGAGGTCTGTTTCTAATAACTGTGAATATATAAACAGTAAAACAGTGTCATAAAAATTTTTAATCAAGACCACTTATAGTAAATATGCTTTAAGTTAAACTTCTGGTTTACAGATTTATTTGTGAAACACTCTCAAAAATGAACTACTGCAATTTTGAGCTATAAGCTATGATACTGGTGGAAGTGGTTATTAAAATAGAGCACAATACAAGGACCTATTACCTGAGCTGCAAAAAATCCAACCGTGATATTTTTCTTCCAATAAAGTTAAAGAGAGTACAAAGTAGTAAATCAATAAAAAAAGCAGATAATTCAGTCAAGTCAACCTCTTTATGGGTGTATGAATCCACAACAGACAAGCCAAGGTTTCTTCCCAGGACCATTTTCAGGATTCTATCATTAAGCACACCAGATAGTCACTGTTGTAACTAAAATAGCCAGAGGAAGGTAGTTAATGTTAAATGACTTAATTTCAGCTAAATACTTTTCCAGTAATGTTCTTTCCCATATGATTACCCCATTCACCACCAGAGATTACTTGCTTGTAGTAAGCACAAATGGAAGATTAGATGAATTTTTCTTCTCTTAATTTTTTTTTTTTAAATCTAACATCCTCAGATAGCTACTTTGCCATTACTGCTCTTAATCTAGCCATCTGTGGGAGCTATTGATGTTCTCCAGTGACAATATTTATTAACTCAAAAGAAAAGCATATAATGTCACATCTGCTTAGCACTCTTACTAAGAAAATTATCAACAAAATATACTGAAGTACAAGAACTATGTTAAATTAAGTAATACTGTTGTATATTAGCTACAATGAGACACTACTAGCTGTCTTAGTAAAAATAGGTAATTTTCGAAAAGTAGAATGCTAGGCAATTCTACTCTGCTGCTTATATAGGCAGCATCAAACACTGAAAACCTAATAAAGCTGGCAAACTAACTGATTTCCTTTCCAGCTACATGCTTCTTGATGCTCATCTTAACACTGAAAGATAAATAAGTACATCCTAGTACTCTCTTCTTGATGCCTAGAGACTCTACTTCTCTTCCTGAAAAGAGTAGACTAGGAATTCTACCATACAGTATCTTTTTCCTTTCCTTGCAAAAGCGGTGACCAGGTAAAACTTTGCATGAACTACTGTCTGCTTAACTGCCTTTTGGAAAAAGGAACACATTTTTCCAACTAAAGGTGTTATTCTAAAGAGGAGAACAGAGTCAAGTGGAAAGATTTTCTTATGTGACACTAGGGTCTTAAAATCATGACTTGAGTCTCTGGACCAAAGGGCTGAGCAGAGATATGAAGATAGATTCACCACAGGTCACCTAGGTTAGTTCCCCAACTAATAGACATTAGATATTCTGAAACGACCACTTCTTCCAGGAAAAAGCAAACAAGCAAAACCCCACAGAGCTCTGATGCCATAGGAAAGTAGATAGCTTTTTCATTTAGCTTAGTGCAGAAAGGCAACTGCCTGGAATTTTAAAAATTATCACCAACGTCTGAACATCTTCTATATGCATACTCTGACAGCATAACATTGAGCTAAGCAGTTGCATATTGCTTTGCATCCTACCTACAAAGAAGTACAGTTCAGCTACAATAGCTTTCTTTAACTTTCTCCATAACATAATAGCTAAATAAAAACAAATTATATTGTCTGGTTTTATAAAACAGATGAAAACAATCATACACAATAATAGCTTTTGACAGATTTTTGTAACTCCCGAGYACACTGAATAAAATACATTTTCCATATAAATCTTGTAAGGAGACAGTTTTAATGAATTTTTCAAGGTCTAATAAACAACTGTATTAGGTCATTTTCCTGATTGACAGGATTTCTGAAAATTAGTTTAACAGCAATTTGTCAAAATTTCCTTTTCTTATGCTCTCAGACTTAAATAGTAAAGGGGTTGCAATAAGTAACATTACACAGCATTCAAATAAAACAATGTATTACACAAAATAATAATTCCTTTGTATTCTACAGCTGAGAAATGCTTCAAGCTTTAGGGTAACACAGCCTCTTTCTACTACACCCCTCCTTCTCCTGTCACTTCTACTTTTCAGAACAGCAGAGCTGAGGACAAACCTTAAAATCAGAAAGCTTTGAAGAAAAACACTCCAGGAGGTCCCTAAAGCTGATGCATAATTAAAGTAAATCAGTTCTTCTATAGAGAGGATAAAGTAAGCCAAATCAAAAGAACTAGCCTCATCATGACATTCTCTTTTACAATAGAAATTTATTTTCTGAAATGCAGAAGTTGAAAATAAACATGTGAGTATTAAGAARAGGCCTATTGTCACCATCTCAGCATGGAAAGAAAAAGGTACTTTCAGAACTTGGGTTACAGTCTCAAAACTATATTTATGGACAATATTTTTTCCCCATGGACTTCAGAAAAGAGGGGAATAAACCATGCCATGTCTTCACAACTCGATCATCTAATACTAAAAAGTTGGCACAAATATATAGGCATCAAATATCTAGACAACCATCTGCACCTGAACATAACTGCTAGAYACAGGGTATGAATGACTATAATGATAGAGCTTTACTAATTTTCCTGGGACAATGGCTCCTTTGTTTTAAGTATCAAATTATGTTAGAAGATCTTGATCATTTGGCAAGAAAAATATTTTCACATTTTGCAATCTTTTCTCTGTACGAGTCTACAGAGAAGTCTATCTGAAAATAGCTGGAGTCTGGACAGGTAGTACAAGGAATCACAGATATAGTTATAAGCAGATATCTAAACTAGGGCAAGATAAGTGCCATCAGAAGAGGGCTAAATGGACTCAGCAGGTCTTATTTCATACGAGACACGATCTATGTAATTGCAGCTCCTTGTAGATTGAGCTGCTGTAGATAAATGTGCAATTATTATAGTAAAGGACAAAACAGCCTTCCATTTCATAACAATATACCTTTTCATTGAGCAAATTCAAGCCCCTTGAGAGGTGTTTGAAGTSAATCAGCATGTCATATAGCCAAGTAAAAGGCAGAAACACAGATCATTGTCAAAACCTCCTCACATTTTCAGGCCCCCTACTCAGATTCAAATGACATTTCCCTAGGCTGCAGATTATTCTAACCTGACTTCTTGAAGAAAGTCATTGTCTTCTAATCCCTTCCTACTGCCTTTGTACATTTATCCTTGGCTCTAAAGTATTTGTTTTCCAGAAATTGCTTCCCATTAGAAACAAATTTTATTTAAGAAAAATGTTCAAAATGAAAACCCATTTCCTTCAAATATCTCTCATTTTTCTTGAMATGAATGATCTTTAATTAAATGATCAAAAGCACACCATAAAACCAAAGCTATTTCAAAGTATATTACCAAAGGGAGATGGGGGGATCAAAGTCCAGACAACCTTCTAAGATACTACAAACAGAAGTATTTACAAAAGATTTCCCAAACACACAAATCAAGAGAAACACAMCACCTCCCCCCGCCAAACAAAAAAGTAAGAAGTCACCCTTCTACCAGAACTGAATTTACTGGCCCTGCAAGCGACCAAATGCAGTCATTTTAGAAATATTAATCGCAGCATATAATATACATATGCCCACAAATTAAGCAAATAAGTTCAAGGCAAGACACTTTGACAGACCAAGACTGCAGTTAAAGCTACAGCCACATGATTTAGAATATGCTTCTATCATTTAAGGACAAAGAACTATACAACTTCTAAAACCGCTTTTACAGGATTGTTGCTCTATATATTTGTTTGATGACCTGACTCTCCATATGACTTTTCTTACACTCGTTTCATCATGTTCTAGTTATCCAAGTATACTGGTCAAATTAAACTTTTTTCCCATTTGAGAAAAAAAAGAAAAAAGAACAAAAAAGTTTTTATTGCAATTTCACAGCTGTCTCTTCTATTAAGACATCCAGAACTAGTGCTGCCCTATCATAACAAATATGTATGTTCTACACTTACTAAAAGGGGGATTCAATTCACTAATAATATCTAAGGCATCTAATAGCATCCATACTAAGTAGTAGCAGTAGTGATAGTAGAAGTAGCAGTAGCAATACCTAGGGCCATGTATTTTCCAGGCCAAAAACTGATCTGGAGATGCAGGAAGGATAACTTTGAGGAGGATGCCGAATTAGAACCCATACCTTTTCAAAGTTCTGCTCCAGAGATCCTAGGTAGCACACTCCTGTGTTCAGTCCAAAACTTCCAGAAATAAACCCAACAGTTCAAAAGACAGATTTTAAATAAGAAAAACAAAACAAAAACTCAAATGCTAAAGTGCAAGTCTAGCAAGTAATTCCTAAACTGCATGTACCAAATTTATTACCTGCAGATGAAGAGAAGCATTTAGCCTGCTTAAAAGGAATCAGGTGGAAAATAATACTCAACTTCAACCTTTATTTTTTGAAGTGTTGTTCAGTTTTGTTTTTGAAAACAAAAACACCTTAAAGATAATGAGGTGTGAAAATAGCTGATACTTATTACCAGTAACCTCTTGTCTCAAACTCTTCCTCTCCCTATTGCCTCAAAAGAGGAAAGAAAATAAAACTTAAAGCAGCTTTCTGGGGTGTCTGGTTTTTGAAACAGCTTTGTAACTGCTTTGTTGAATGTTCTTTCAAAATCTGTTTCTTTCATGTTTMATAGAGTAATAAACGCATAAGTCACAATTGTGTACAATATTTTGAATTAGAAAAAGTGCTTTAAGTATTTTGGAAACATGTAAAATCCAAGTAATGTCAAATAAAAAGTGAAAATTAATTGCTATGAATATAGAAGTAGTAGCTTTCAAGGCTTTAGTGCAAATTGCACAAAAAGTTTTAAGATCACAAGAGCAAAAGAATTTTGTTGGTTTTAAGTGAAGTACTAGTCTTTAGGATATGAAAATCAAAGCCATCATATAAGAAAGATCTCCTGTATACAAAATAGAATCAACTACCCATAGCAAAAGTGGCAAAGCATGCGGATATTTTGGAATTATCTGTGCATATATACTAATCCATCTTCACTATAATATTTAAAACTCATTGCTTGAATAGCTTATACGCATACAAAATGACTAAATCAGAATTGTGTAGTCTGGTTTGCTATGATAAGTGATAAACCTGAAGCTGATTCATTTTGTATGGAAGGGTAAATGCAAAGCAGCTTGCAATTGACTATAGATTGTACTAGATATTTCAAATGCCAGTAGCAGCAAAGAATGCTGCTGCCTTTCCTACATGAAAGAGGAGAGAGGAGTGAAAACCCTACCAAAYGAATAGGTCCAAATGTCTAATAAAGTAATTACCATGACTAAATTATAGTACACACAGTCACACAAACTGCTACATTTKAATCAACTCCCCGAAACACCTAGCAGTTTTATAATCAAATGGGGCTTCAGTTTATTTAGTTTAGAAGTRGCACCCCTTAGTCCTACTACAAATACAGCCTGGGTTTAATATTAATGTGAACTTTCCAGAAAGCTTTGCATGTTAGTCATCTTATTAACATTCTTAAAAATAAATATATAAACTGGTCTGAACGGAGATGCTGGGAACTTGCTATTTTTCCTCACYTTTCAGTTTGTTAAGAAGAATTGAAGAATATAACCAACTCTTTCCATGATATAATGAAGGTTCAATACTCTTGCTTCTCATTAACACAGCTGTGTGCATGAATGTATCACTCAAATTTTCCTTTCATAGAAGCAATTCCTTATTTTCCTTACGCATCTATTTTCTCAACCTCTAATTGGTAAGATCCTTCTCGCTTTTCATGATATTTCCACTGCTAATTGCTATCTTCTATCAGGAAGCTACACCGAGTTACAGCGACTAAGAATCCCACAGTATCACTCAGTATTCAAAGCTATTACAAAAATCTAATTGATTAAAAACAGAACCAAAACTTAATGAAATACAAAAAAAACCTGCCTCCAACTCACTGGGTAGGGCTGACAGTTATTAGAAGTTGAATAGAATTTGACCAAGGTTACATTTTTGTTTCACCTTCAAGAAACTTTAAGAATTTTTGACAATGATGAGTATATCCTTGTGTATGATTACATGGACATTTTAGACTATTGTTACCATAGGAGAGTGACTGCATACCAATCAATCTAATGCTGCTGAAGCAGAAGAGAATTTTTGCATTTATTCAGTAGAACTGAGATGTGGCCTCTGGAGTACAACAGAGCAGCACGAGCACRCGGATGCAGCACTAAAGGCAATAGAAACAACAGAAAATACAGTCCAGATTTTACAATTTCCTTAATTAAATGACAAAGAATGAGACACTAAGAGAAGCATGTTATGCAGGCAGCATCCTTTCATTAGACTTCACGTGCTTTAGCAAGAGCTATTTTATAAGTCAYGTAGATTTTCCAATCAGTTTCCCTTGAATGTTATCAGCTCAGCTTTCTTCTCTAAGGGAACCTGCTCTAATATCTATTGTAATAAGCAGAAAGACATTGCCAAAGATTGTCCTGTAAGTCTAAAATCTCTCAAGGTTTTTGAACACCCTATTTTCAAAAGGTAAGGCACCACTTAACTGCTAGAGGCTTCAATTAGATTGAGAGACATGATTTTTACATCATTTTCATTAACTCGTTTCTACCTAAAGTCCTAATTCCAATGAAAAATTGGAAGTAAGTAGAGTAACAGAAGCATAGATRTGGTAATTACACTTTCTTGATACCTACTTATGCCTTTCACATACCTTTCAGAACAACSAGCAGTGGCACCAGTGAAAGACATGCTTGCATTTACAGACCCTCGAGGGACTGCCTGCCCTGTTTCTGTGACAGTATGACAAACCTCAAAGTCACAGCTTGGAGGATTTGATCCAAGTCACTCGTATGTGAGAATTTGCAGCGTAATGTGCTGAATCAAACCCACAGAAGTTCAACCAGCTTTAGAAATGGAGCTTCTGTTTCCGTCATCAGTTTCTTGGTTTTCCAGCTGAGTTGCCGAACAGGAGCTTGGTGCAACACTGCTAAATATAAGATGCTGCGTCATGAATCAGCTTGACTGCAGCAACTCTCAAATTTAACCATGAAAAGCACTAAGTGAGAACCTAGGGCTTGTTTTCTGAGTAGTAATTACATCAGAAATCATTCCTAGGAAGTGTCCAGTCCTTCCTGTGAAAAGCTCAAAATTTACATAAGTATATTTGCATATATATGTACATGCATACATACAAATATTAAAAGCATATAACTTTTTAAAAATGGTTTCTTTCAGATGAAACAAAGTTCACATGCTCAGAGATTAAAAAAGGATTGTGATGAAGAACTCAGACTCGAAAGTAGACTTTTGCCTTAATCCCTAGCTACAGTTCTTTGTTTTTACCCAAAACACTCTAATCTTTCCCTGTTCTTGACTATCTATCACCAAATACAATGCAACTCCATACCAACAACACCAATAATCAGATATGCTACATATTTCGTTAAAGTTCTTTAAAGTTAAATCTGTATTTCAGATTCCTAAAAGCAGAGTAACTGGAACCAGGAAATGTTTTTGCAAACTGGGTCATGTCACTACAGCCAAGTAGGGTTTTTGGTACTAGTAAACATAATACTAGGAAGTAGTAACCAAGCCTCCCTGCATGATTTGTGTCAGAAGACTGGCAGTTGTAAATCACAGCTTTGTAATATGACATTTTGCACTGTAGGAAGTGAATTGTGACTCCCAATCAAATATATATTTCATATCATTGGTTGATTTTTTAAGTGGAGAGATTTATGACATTTTATTCAAACCTAGAATATAAGCACTGCTGTCAGCTGACCAAACTTCTGAGCCAGGAGAAAGATCTTTAGTCACAGACACATCAGCAAATATTGCTTACTGATCACAAAAGAACAACAGAAAAGAAGAAAGTGACCATGTTAGAAAGTAGGGCTAAAGATTCACAATCTTCAAAATAATGCAAATTGATTTGAAARCAAGGTTAAATTTGTAAATGTTAAAAATATAATTTTGAAGATTTAATTTACTGTCAGTTGAATACAGATAATGTAAWTTATAGATAACTGCATTGGGTCATTCCTGATTGAATTATATGCTATCTATCATTATGACRTTATTAAAGGCTTTTAAAATTCTCTTGTTAAAGGCAATCAATTTTAAATTAAACTATGTGTATTCAGTTGGCATCCTAACTAATGAGGAGGTAGATATGTCTGAAGGTGATACTGGCGATTTACACTCCCGTTCTCTCAAAATGAGATCAAGTTATATTTGTCCTATAACAAAGTTGCTGTTATCCTCCCTGTTGAGAAAATCACTCCATCAATGATGCCATTCTGTGTTTTTCCCCCCCCCCCCTCCAAGTAGTTGGCAGTAACTGTGTGTGTGCATGCTGTATCTACATTCCCTGAGTAGGGCCACTCTTAGCAGAATTATCCTTTGTAAACCCTGGAGAAGAATTCCGAATACATTCGGTAGAGCTAGCACATGTTAACTAACAGCAGTTAAGACTATTTCCACAATTYACTCTCAGAAGAGGCAGATCATTTCTGCTGCTACTTCAAAGGATTTAAAAACTGAAACTGCAGCTTTTTTCCCAAGTCTATTAATCCTTGCCAAGGTGGCCCCTGACTTCCTGCATTTGATATTGACCTCCTCACCATCAACCACGGTGAGCAAACAACGCTATTTAGGAAATCAGAACGTTCTCTGACATATTCTTTAATTCCACATTTTAAGCATGGAAACAGTTCCTTTGTCATATATGAGTTTGGTTTTTCTTTTTTTTTTTTTTTTTTTTTTTTTTTTGGGGGGGGGGGGGTTTGTTTGTTTGTTTTTCCAATGGAAAGCCTAACAAATTCCTCGCCTGCATCCTATAAAAAAGGGTCCACCACTACCCAACTTGTTCAGATTCTTTCTTGCTTCTTCTCTATTTCTTTTGGGGATGCGTGCAAGTAAAAATCCAAGTTTTGTCCCCAGCGCTGCAGAGACGCACAGCACACAGTCAGGGTACATGCACACTCTGTCTACCAACAGCTCTCAGCTACTGGACTTAAAGCTTGAGATCCAGTTCACTAGCAATTAAGGATTATGCAATATTTGCTTCAGCATATATGTGCATCACTGGCTTCTACAGAGAAATTGTCAGACTGCTTTAAGTGTTTGTCAGTTTGCTATTTTCACACCTTCCAGTAGAYGATCTAAAGAAAGGGTATGAGCCACTAATATTCATAGATTGCTCAAAAACATTTGTTCAGGATGCTGCTTCAGTACCTTTTGTGCCTGCAGCTCTTGGATGCAAGCAGCCTAGCACAGAGAATGCACAGAGCTATTGGGCTTTCAAAACTGAACTGACATTTAAAGAGCAAAACAGCTTTTGTTATATAGAATTCTCAACTTTTTTTCTTACGTTGTATTGTCAGTCCAAATGTAATCCTTCAAAAGGATTCTTCTATTTCATTTGGAAGGAGTGGGCATCTCTCCACAAGTTAATGTTAGGATGAAATCAACTTCTACRTTACTAGCATTGGTTTCTTAAACTTTTCAAGCGAAGAGGATTCTAGTCTTTTCACTTTAACACAAGTGAAACACAACAGATTTCAGATATCCTTTGCAAGGCCGGTCAGTACACTCCAGTATCAATTTGATAAAACTTGCACCACAAAAACAACCCATCGTCTTCTGCCTKACTCTTACAGTGGGAGAAAAATAAACCTTTTTTTCTCCTACTTCTTGAAKATGATAGCTACACAGACATGCCAGTCCTGTGTATGCTACAGAAATGGTGTTTTGATGCTAAAAGTATATAGTAAAATGTTTTGAYTCAGCTGTTATTACAGGGAAAGTAATATCTTTCAACCAGATTCTGTTAAACAGACCTTTTCTGTCAAAAATTTTAGGATCAGTTAAATCACCAGAAGCCATATGCACGCAAGCGTAGTTTTTCTCTTCCTCGGTATATACCCAAGCTGGAGATTAGACAAAGATACTAGAGAAATATCACTAAAAAAAAATCTATACATATATGTATGCATACTTATATTTTTATATATCTGCTCTATTTAACATCTGTTGATGAGTACAATTCTTATTACATTCTCAATACTTTTATATGTATTCAGATTGCTATCATACAACATGCAGTTAGACTACCTACCCACTTCTCTTTTTTGCTTATTGAAGAATCAAAATTAAAAATTTATCATATTTTGTCAAATAAAAATCTGAAAAATCTGAAGAAAGGCACATATAGCTTACTGCTTAGAGAGATATCATAGGAAAGTTYACGTATATTTATCTAAGAATGAACAGAAGTACATTAAATTTCAGGGATTTTTCAAAAGGCATTCAATAAGGATTATGTCCTTCCCTCTCTCTATTTCTGCCCCCTCTCCATTTCTGCAATTTTGTCAGAAAAACATGTTATGTCCTCCTTAGCATTCAGTTAATAATTCACATTGAAAATWTTTAAATCTATGCACAAAATATGCCTTTTAAAGGCAAAACACATGGATACACACATGCAACCAATAAGCTCTTAACAATGGACAAAAACATTACATGTGTGCGAACAATTATAGACCCTTCCCAGCTTTTTTTCAAGCTGTACTACTTAAAACTATGTTCATTTCAGCCTTGTCCTTACTCATTTTGGGTGAATGCTGCTGATGTTTAGGGGGTTATAGCAAAGAAATCTAGGTGAAAAAGCAAGGAAGARAATTTAGAAATATTAGAAAGACTTTGAAAATTTGTAGTAACATGGTTACTGTTGATAACTTGGAAATTACCAATGCTCTTTTTAAGGAGCTTTATGTAAGCACTAAGAGATGTTCTAAGAAAATATAGTAAAKAATAAATTCAATAAGTTCATCAGCAACTCAACACCCACATAAAGAAGGCTCCCTCTAAAGAGTTGGTATCAATATTAACATTTTACATACTAGGAAGACATTTATTTTCCTCAGAAATGTGTATGTGTACCATTAGGCATTAGCTTTAATTGAGACAGAAAATGATTGAAAATCAGAAAATGACAAAAATCTTTCAGAAACTTGAAATAATAACTAATAAAAATAATTCCATTTCTGAACACAAGTGAACAAGATATGAATAAAATGGCTTTCATAAGGTGAATAACATTATTATGAACATCAAGTCATCGGTTAGCCTTTAATAAAGAGGGCATGGGTCTGAGAGGGGAATATCAATCAGACTAACTGCAAACATCCTAAACCAAAGTTCACAGGTTTGGCCAGGATATAAACCCTATAGAAACATATTTATAGCATTAAAATCTATGTATAGATACCTAGATAATCCAACTTGCATTTTCTTTTAAAAAAAGAATATATAGGAAAAGCATCCACAGACTCACCTATGCAATCAGTTGTGTGTTTGTTGGTCTAGAGGTACAAACCACCTATAATTTTTAGAAAACATCCAAGTCGCACCCAAGATGGACATGACCGAAGACACGAAATCCTGCCAAGTTTCTAACACTCAGAAAATATTACACAGGAACTGAACCTTTTTCAGATTCAGATTACCTRTAATATCAAAATAGAGAGTGACATTCCTCCCAGCTAAAAAAAGTGTGTTTATGTTTAGTTTCTACAACGTTGCAAGTATTGAAATTATATTTATTCCTCCAAATGTGAAAGAGCTTCCTACCTTGAACAGTCTGTTGAGTGTGTTGCTTTTCAAATTACTATACACTAATATTTTCTGACAGCCCACTAAATAACATACAGAAGTCAATGAGTCAGCAATATGGGATCGTTATTGCTTCCGACACCGGATTCTAGTTGAGGCATCCCTTAAAATTTCATCAAGAGTAACTAACCTACACTCTTATTGATTATGGCTGACATTCAACAGTATCAACTAGATATTTTTGCATAACCTAGAAATCTAATTACTGCATTAAATAGGTAAGAATATTAGCTGTATTCTGACATTAAATCTGTACAACTACAGTAACATAATCACTGATATCCTACCTATTCCAATTAAGAATCTTAAATTGTCATGCAAAGAAATAACTGAGACTACAAAATCCAGAGGCTTTGTAGGCAAAGATTGGTTTCACATAATTATCTTAAAGTTATTGCACTAGCTCATTATAGGATTTCTGAGGCATTTCACAGGTCAGAAATGTGTGCAGAGAGGCAAAATCCAACACACATTGCCATGTGCTATTTGGAAGCACTTCAGTACAGAGTCCTTGATATCAGTAACTCGCTTGTCAATGAAAAACAAAGCARTGACTTTTTTCCCCCCTTAATTTACTGCTAAGAATTTTTTCCCCAATATTTAATCACTAAAASAACAAAAAAAGGCTAAATCCCATATTGATACTAAAACAACTTTGAATATGCCATTTTTGAAATTTAAGTAATGCATGAAACAACTGTCCCTCAAAAGGGAATGCCTTCTTGCAGCTTTATCTGTGGTTCCAGAGCCAGCAATACTGCTATTAATAAAAGAAAAGGAGGGGAAAAAAAAGGATGTAGTATATCATTGATTATTTGGTCTGAATTGTATCATGTAGATGATACACCTACAGCATATATTGGCTGATGAGAGAYGAATCAAAAGAGAAAAGAGCTATCACATATTTTGCATCTAGTGCCTGCCTGGCACTGTTTTTGGATTTTACTACTATTGAYACCCATTGTGAAAAGCCATTTTTGTGCCATAGGGCAAGCGAGATCGCTGGCAGCAAGGCCAGGCACCCAGGAGGTGCAACAATATACTGAGGCAATCAAAAGYATCACAGAGAGAGGTCAAGTTAAAAGAGTGCTCATGACAGATAACAGCCARCATCAAATAAGAAACTGTTCCACAGTCATTTAGAATCCTATAAGGGCTCACAGAGGGAATTAATAGAACAAGAGTATAAAGATATTAAGGCCGAAGTTCCTCTGATTTACTGGAATTCCAGGGCTTTGCAGTGAGGTTCATAAGAAAATTGTTTTGTACAGGAGATCACACAGAGCAGCTTTGTCAAGATGAAGAGAAAACCTGACAGAACTTGTCCTTTGCAAAGGAGGGCAGTTGTGTGTGCCAAGCAGAGCACGGGAATGGGCATAATACTATAATCATTAACTGCTGGAAGTAGTAGAATTTCTTTCCTAGATGTAACTGTCCTATTTTCTTCCGTATAGCCTCTCTCTTAGTCCTTAMAATCTGTCGCTGTCAATAATACATAATTAATTAGGAGCCACAATAAGTAAAACTAATCTATTGCTTAGTGTGCTGAAATTACAGCTTTTTAAATGGTTTTCTGTTTCGTTTCAGTTACAAAACACTTTTCAGAATCAATAAAAACAATTATTGCATCTTGATTTGTTGAAAATCAGAGATTTTGGTTGTAACTTAATTATCAGTATGATTTTGGAAGTACCAAATTTGTATTTGTCTTAAAATTTGGCACTATTCTTCAAGTTTTAATAAATGCTCTTTGAATGTAGAATTAACAAACTAAATACTACTATTCAGTTTCAAAACATCAGTAATTAATACTAACAATATTGATGCAGCCAGCTGGGAAATGAACACAGTTAAACAGAATTTTTCATGTTGACAGGCTATCTCTATAAACCGTGAAATCATTCTTTAGATAAAGCTACCATTTTATTACTACCAGAATATTTGGCTCATTATGTTCCCATAACGTTCTCAGATATATCTATTAATCTCCATAGTCACATATGGCAAGAATTAATTTAATCAAAAAGATCCTTTGAATTGATTATACATACTTGGTTTCAGCATTTAGCTACTAACATTTGAAATATGAAGTTATATTTAAAAAACCCTCTTAATGTTATCAATGGAGATCCTTCTACAAGTATTAGATATAACTTACTTAATTTCATATTAAATAACTGATCCAAAGTCCCAAGGGCAACAAGAACCTACAGAAAAGGTTCCAATGATTTCCGTAGAACTTAAATTTTAAGCCTCCACTTTTTAAGCTATCAACAACTATCAACAACAAATAAAGGTTTGAATACATAGTGTTTTAGTCTTCAAATAAGCATTTTTTCCGAAAATTTCCCATTTCCCATTCCCTCAAACACTGATGGATCCTGCATTATTACATCTCAACATGTGCAACATTCTTCACATTGAGTAAAACCAAAGACATGATTATAAAGTGCTATATTAGCAAAGTAACAAATGAAATTCAGCTTCTATAGCCTTATGGTATACATGTGTATATATTTTGTAACGACCATATTTCTTCTATGCTATTTACCCACTAAACTATAATTCCAACATAGCACTGAAACAATGAATCAAGGAACAGATGAGAACGAAAAAGAAAAAGAAAACTAGAGTTGAAAAAATGAGTAAGTATTTCTTGTTTGAAAGGATTAACTTCCTCCCATCCATTGCATTTCAGTTCATGATTTCTGAATAGCTACAAGTCAGGGAAATTAGTAGGTGTTGTGTCTTCGTGAGAAGGATAGGTTAATCCTTCAGTACATGTTAACATTCACCATGCCTGCAAACAGTTCAATAAACTGATAAGCAATACCAAATGGCTTCTAGAGCATCTGCCACAGCAGAGGCACTGGAAATGGCTAATAAGCAAGTTTGACAAGTCTGAGAGATGGGAGTGTATTTTGATTCATGTGCTAGCTGGGCAGACAAATCAAGCAAGTCATTCAGAGGGCATCCAGAGGATCAGAAACAGATTATTTATCTCCAGAAACTATGATATACATGAAGCAAAAGGGTAGGTCTAAAATAATCAAAGTGAACATTCCTTTTTTTTTTTTAACCCCTCAAATCACAGTATCAATACAGTGTAATGCTGTTTGCTACTGCCTGTCTTAATCCCAAAGGCTATTTCCCCAAGCACTCAGGTGGAGTTCATTCTTTGAAGAGTCCTCTTTCAAATAATCCTTTCCAAAACAAATCTTTAAAAATTTCCTGAAGCACAGGTATTTTATCTAGTAAATCCTTTAGAGGAGCTGATTAGTGTTTGATGGTCTAGAGTTGCAGTCTGTCACTCAAACCTGCGATCCAGATGTTTTCCAGATTYGCTGCTCCAATGACATACATAAAATAACTAGAATTTAATTACAAGCTAAATCTCCACTCCCTTGCCCTGAATTCTAGCCACTAGATCAGTGGGAAGCTGGCAATATCATTTGTTTCCATGGGGAGATCTCAACGGATTCACTCCCCTTCCTATGAGGACCTGCTTCTATAACTGCCCCCTTGCACCTTGTGTTCAGTAGTGGGACAATCTGTTTTTCTAAGTCTAAGCAGCCAATCTTAGTAAGAAATGACTCATCATATTTCCTACCAATATTGACGTCAATCTCAAGTGATCTTGCTATTATTTTGCTTTCTATGTGCAGATATTTTCTCTTACTCTCTCCTTCAACRTCAGTACATCATCTTATGTTTTCTTGTTGTTTCCTCATTTCTTCCTTTTCTTGTTTCCTTAACTCTTCTTATTTTTGTTGATTCTTGTATACCTCTCTTCTCATATCTGCCTCTTGTTCCTGCTCTGTAATGCAATATATTACACATATAGACTAACTTCTTCCCTYATTATACCTACATGGACAAGAAGTCCTCTAACCAAACTAATTCAATAAATGTGAAGACAAAGCTTCTAAAAGCAAACAGAGTTAAACACAGTTTAGTTCACCCAACATCCCAGTGAATTCAGATAAAGTGTTCTGAGGATTTACTACCCTAGAATTTTAGCAGTTAAAGTCTTTTCCTTGCATATCCCTCAGGATTGGCAAATCGAAGCAGCAGGGAAGTTATTTTAACTTTTTCAAATTGGTTTTATGGCTTTTAAAGCCATATGTTACTAATCCTTCAGATTTTCCTGACTTTATGTAACTTGTGCTATTATTTATTAGATTTAATTCTATACTTTGAAGGATTTCTGTTTAACTGTTGTATTCACCTCACCTTTACTGTTCATTATATGTTTTAATTTTTCCCCCCCCAGTAACACAGCTTTGTTGCTCTACGCAGTTTTTCTTCATCTCTGCACTTAGTGCCTTTTTTGAATAACACTCTTGTGTATGCTTGCTTCTGACTCCAGGGTCTCGATATAGGTTTTTTATTGTTTCATCTATAGTAAGCATAACTGTACTATTCTATATATTTAGGACTATCATTATTTGGTTACTGGAAACATGTCACAGGAGGGAAGTGTATTATGCACATAAAAGTGCCCTTATTTAAGRATACATTCACTAACATTTTTATGTGTCTTGAAAATCAACTCCTTAAATAATGCAATTTATATATTCAAAAGAAATTTCTCTTCCTTCTGCTTCTTCCTCAACCTTTACAAAAATATAGCTACAATGAATGATCACATGGCACTAGTTAAAATTCTATTTCAGGCATCGTATAAACCAGCAGTTCTACATCTCCAAAAAGTGTTCTGTTCMGTTAAAACCACCTTAAGGTCAGAGAAAAGATGACACTTTCACTAAATAAGTAAATCAGTATTCTTAATTGAGGTTCTTTTACAGGATATAAAAGCATGCATTATCCAACAGATTCTTTGTACAATTTACTCTGAGGCCTCCAAGTTGCCAGTCATGGTACAACAACTCTCCAGGACTGCACTCCAGAGACATTACATAAGGTAAATTGTTTAATATTTTATCAACTGCTGCTGATGATTTGAAGCACTTCACTGTACTGCATCTTTTTATTACTCCCTTTCATTTATTGCTGAGAAGCTTTTATCTGTACTCTGCTTGTGAAGAACTGTTGAAAAKAGTCATCTGTCTATAGTCCATTTGTACTTGGTTAGTTGGGGGAGTGACAAAAAAACCCTCATCTGCACTGAATTTGGTGAATTCTTCCAATGGTTCTTCCAAATTTTGCAGTTTTCAGAAGGTAACTGAAAAAAGCAGCATGGATTTTAGCCCCTTGAAATTTTAGGGAAGTGTAACATTGAAAGAGGTGAACAAATGCATTCTGAGCACGGTACCTATTAAACGAAGGGTCAAAAACAGTAATGCTGGTCTTTTGAATTCTCACCTTTAACTCRGCAAGAAATTGCTTAATTATTTTCTCGATATTTTAACAGAATACTTCAATAATCTAAATTGTTATTCCCCAAAAAGCTGTGTGTTTATACATATAAATATACACACGCAGGAGAGTTGCTCGTAAACTTGATAGAAAATGAAGAGTAAGGAAGTACCTTACACACAAACACATTATAATCCTTGCCCAAGTGTCAAAGCACATTTAAAAGAATTGATTCTTTTGCATTACAATTCTACCAAACCTCCCTGATGTTAATCCTTTGATGTAAATACAATTAGGAAAAAACAAAAACAAATTAGATCTCAGAACATCTAAGATKTGACCTGAACTTTAGCGAAATAAGGACAAAACTATGTTATCTTCTCTATCACCACAAGATAGAAAACGTTCAATGGAGTTGCATGCCATTCTGTCCTTGTCAGAGCTAACAACTATACTACATGAAAGGAAACAATCTAAGTGTGAAAAAAGAAATATTTAAGTGTCTTATTCTAGACACATTCAAGGGATATTTTCCAAATTATTACCACTAGTATTCCATCATTTTCATTAAATGTAGGAAGTTATTGGTGTTTTCTCTGGTTCTAGGAGGCCATCAAATAAGTGGCTTATAGGGTACAAAATTTCATAGAACAAYGATGGCTGCGCTTCACAAAATGCCACTAATTAGTGAAGAAATAACTCGGACACTTCAGTATCCCTTTCTCTCTTGACCTTATACTTTGTGAATCAGCAGCATATGATTATGTTCAGCAAAGCTGAAATTTATGGATTCCTTTTAAATTCAGTGTCTTTATTCTTAGTTCTCTCCTCTGCCCTGATGTTAAGGACAAAGAAAAACACTTGGGTAAATAACAAGCTGTAGCAAAGTATTCTTTTGATCCCATCCTAATAAGCCAAGATCATTGTTAGGTGATCAGCATATGTTAGGCATGTTTTCTGTAGTATGCTCTGATTCTTCATTCSTTATAGCAAACATTATTATTCATTATAGCATAAATAGGCACCAAATCTAAAGTTAGTACAGTACTAGGAGCATTAAGAATGTAACCATTATTCATAAGAGAATCTGCATCTGGTTCATTCATTGTTGTCATCTGCAAGATTAGAAAAAATACTAAACTTCATATTTACTTTGCTTCCCTCCCCTTCCTCTTCCAGAGACTGCTGAAATTGAAGGCCACAATGCACAGGCCCTCTAATTTCTCATTTCAAATGTTTTATTTTTCAGTTGCATTTTAAACCATTCAGTATGAGGAAAAAAGTGTTTCACTGAATAAAAACTTTAATTCACAGTATGTGATTTTAACTTATTAAATTTTAAGGACTGTATTGTCTATACAAACAACAACAGCAACAAAATCTATTAAGCATCTCTTCTATGGGCAGAGACTTCAAGATAGTCAACTTCTGAACATGACTGACATCTTAAGAACTGAGATTTTTCCATTATGTTGGTGTAACTGCTCAGGCTCTAGCTTTTTTTTTTTCCTTTCTAAATAAATATCCATGTCTATTARAATTATTTCATTTCTCTTAATCTTCAACTGTTTGCTCCTCAGTCTATTTGACTTCAATACACTTGTGTGACTTTTTGAAAGCACAAGTCACAGATGTGTTTCAACTACTTGAGTATATTCAAAAAGCTGTCAAAGTTCACACTTCCCTAATGTGACCTAAAGCATTAATTAAAATTCCTTTCCAGAGGCACTGAAGTAGTCATGTGAAACAATGGCACCTAGCCCTTCACATTGGGAGTAAGAATTTCAACTTCTGCAGTTTGCAGCTGGAGTATTGAGTCTAGCCAAGGACTGTGACTGTCCAGTCTCGAGATGACGATGCTTGGAGTGGGGGACCAGGGTCTAATGTGTATAAACACATGATGCAGTGAGTACAGAGATTAAGTCACACTCTTTCAGGGTGCCCCCATGAGAGGATGAGAGGCAACTGAAACTCAAATGCAGAAAATTCCACTTAAGCATAAGAAAAAGCTTTTCCTCCCAATGTGGGGGCGGTCTAACATTGGAACTGGTTGCCTAGAGAGACTGTAGAGTCTCCAACATCAGTGACATTAAAAACTGAATGGGAAAAGTCCTTAGGAACCTGCTCTAGTTGGTCTTCTCTAGCCACAGATAGTGTACAAGATGACTTCCAGGGCTCCRGTCTCCCTTCCAATATGAAGCGTTCTGTGAATGTGTAATCAGCTCAGCATTTTAGAATATGAACTGACAAAAGTATATTTTACCTTGGTAGCCCTTTTGGAAATAAATGCAACTGCCTTTTTCCCACGTCAGACAAGAACCTAAACTAAATGGTTCACTCACATCTTTGATGTAGCAGATCTTAACTTTTAGCAATATGGCTTACGTTTATTAATGTGAAATTGTTTCTCCTATAAACAAGCTTTTCTCTGTCTTTTACAGTATTTTAGAGAGCATAAATATAAAATCATGCCACTGTYAGAGTATTTGCCATATTTTACCATCTTCTAGAATTGCTTGACTATTTAATTGCCCRACACTAACACAGGCCAAGTAGTCTTTAAGTGCATTCTTGTGAGAATACACTGACATATGCATCTCTCCTCTCCACTACTTGCTCCCAGAAACATCAGGAAGTGTCTTTSCTTAGAAAGCCTGAAGCATGTCATGCTATCAAGCTCTGTCTGCATCCCTGCCTCCGGCCAGGGTCACAAGCAGGCCCTGCATGTTCTTATTCCCCTCAGTCATACCAGTTACTGCCCTTAAAACAACAAAAATAAATAAATAAAATAAAATAAAGCTTAAACCATCCATTGTTCAAAATGGCTGCTGCTTTGAACCACATAATGGCAATAAGAGAAACTGTTCAGAACTGCCAGAATTTAACTCTCACTCATAGGATTTGACTGTTATCTGTTCAAATTACACAGTTGTGAATTATTTACAAGTTATGTTTTCTTCCCTCCCCTCTTAATTTGTCCTCCCATTTCTCTAGCGTTTCTCAAAACGCTCATCATTTGTCCATCATTTTCCCTGCTCTTCATGACCTCTTTTACATGGGCTGTCTACCAAAACGCTTTGTAACTTATACAATTTACAATGAACCTTTCAGAAAAGCAGGGATGCCATGGTACAGTTATGCCTGAAAGAATAATGTGGAAAGACAAAGTTCACTAAAACAGATGCAATGTCAGCCCTCTTCCCACACCGAATAATAATAATGGTTAAAAATACRCAGACTTCTAATCCATTAACTGTGCATGTACACTAGACTAAATAGAGGCTATAGAGGCAGTAAAATTTCCATCACATCCCTGTATTTCCCAAGCCTTCTCATTTCCCATGCCAATACTCCTTCCTTTCAAGTCCTTTGTGTTCAGAGCAAGGAGGCCATCCCACAGGTGACATCTGTAAGAATGACATCTATAACCATCTGAGCACACCTGCACAGTTGCAACCATCATTCAAACTGTTACAAATTGAAAACCATTTTGAAAATGACGAATGATATAGGTGAAAGCCATTTCTTGTCTTCACACAAAAACTACTGGGTTTTAATGCCTCTCTGACTCAAGTGGACCATATATGCTCCCTTGGCTTATTTCTGCTGCACTAAAAGCACTTGAGTCTTTGAATTTGGGCAACCCATCTGTYTGACAGAAAAAATAAACTTACACAACTACAAGATTGTATTTCCCTAGAGGAAACAGATTGATGCAATTTGTTAAACGCCAGAATAGTGCTTTAATGCACAATTTACTTCAAGTGACTGCAGAMCAAAAGACCATAGTCAAGGATTAAAAATGGGTTTTACCTGGATCTTACCATCAATTCTTGATGGTTAACTAACAAAATGTAACTTTTGGTATTTGCCTTTATTCAATATCTATAAAAGTAATTTTAAAAAATCCTTCTCTTCCTTTTCTATGGTTTGCTACATTTGATGTTTAACTGATGCATAAAAAACTTGAGGGCAATTGACAAGAGACATATGCACACTTAATGTTATTGCTTAAGGCTTAGAAATAGAACCAAATATTATCATCTACCAGCCCCAGTTCCAAAAGTTTGACTCAAAAGTTTCTGTCCAGTTCCACAATGTAAATTTGTAAAACACACCAAGCCTTACGTGATTCTATCAGAGCTTTTCCACTGTCGTTGTATAGTCTCCCATGCCTACATAGAAGAAATGGTTGCAAAATTTGGGAGCGTGGCCTCTGAGGCCTAGTGCTCTCACCCTCTGTTTAAAGCATGATTGGAACCCAGTCTGCAATAACCATGCAGCTAAAAGTCACCTTTAACATTGACAATGGTAATTACAATTAGCTGCTCACTTTCTAGCCATGTTTCCCAAGAAAACAGTACCTACTTATCCATTTTAATGATGAATATGAGTGTCAATTTCAAATTGGTGACATGTACAGAGGTTTAGGGGACTTAAAATACTTCAAGTTTTGTACAAAGAGATATTCAGGAAGAACAAAAGCCAGCAACAGCAAATATCAAAAAATCCACAGTTCACAGTATTCTAGAAATTTGTTCATTTGCTTTGTTACTATAAACATACAGTTTTCTTCTAAAACATATTCACTTCCTGCTTTCAGCATTATGGCTACAACATTTCTGGTGAGGCAGAAATCAGACCAAAAAAGTCAAAATCAGAAACTGTGATTATACAAGATATTCAGAAAAGTCACTTGACAGACTCAACCTACTGATATCTTCAGATATTCTTTAACAAGGCATTCTAACTTCTATATTCTCTTAGGAAGCACTTTTTCCAGTATTTAAAGTCACCATAAGTTCTCCAAAATAAAAATGGATCAAAAAATGTTCTATTTTAATATTCCAAGAGCAAAATGAAATAAAATCTAGAAAACAAGAACAGGCATGAATATACATACTCTAAGGGCCAAAGAAGGCATCAAAACAATATTTCTTGCTAATATAGGGATGGAAGGGCAGAAGACTTGCTATTTCATAAATACAGAGATTCACCTGCACAAACAAATTTACTTTTTTCTGACTTACATTACAGGACAGTCTTTAGATCTGCAATATCATGCTTTTATTTCTGAAGCCTCAGAAATATCAGAATATCACTATTCAGAATATTCAAATATCACTACTTACCCTGAGGAATTGAATGATTCCCTTTAACTCATGTGCTCAAACTAAGATCAGGTAGGAATTTTTAAGTATTCACTGAATTGTGCTCAAGATTTGTACAGACAGGCTTGATACCCTGGTTCCAATAATAGATGCATAGGTCCATACACATTTATATATGAACTTATAAATCTATAATATCTAGTCTCAGAAAGCTATGTGTATTTATATAGTTACACACAACGCCATACAATCTACTAAATAGTAATTTTAGTCCTTAATTCAAACTCCTTAAATTATTCTTTCAAGATCTCATCATATCACATCAGCCAAAATCCAAGTCTTCCTACATCAGATTCAATTTTACCAGTAAAGTTACACRTTCATTTGCTTCAGTACCTCCTTAAGAAGATTTTAAAGGCTTCATTCAAGATATTGGTTCCCCTGCAAAACATGAAGATACATTGGGATTTCTGAGCTGCAGAACAGTATATTTGAAAAAGGAACGAATCTATTCCTATAGCTAGAAAAAAAGGCCTGCAGAAGAAAAATTGGCACCTCTTTAATGTGTAGCAGGTTTTTTCTTTTTTTTTTTTTTTTTTTTTTTTTTTTTTTAAGATGTTCTGTAGATTAGTAGTGAAAGAACAATTAATCAGTTTGGATCAAAAGCATTTGATTTACAGTGTTAGAAGCCTTGCCGTTTCCATACATTTCAAATAGTGAATTACTATATAACAACTCACTCCACTCCCCCACACTAAAAATAATCACCCTCTACCTCTACCCCTCCATACACAATTACATAGCATTGCAAATAGCTACAAATCRAATCAAAACCATATGGTAGAGGCCAGAGGGTAGAACATAACATGAATTTTATTTTAAAGAACCATATGCTGCACTTAATATTTGTGTTTATATATAAAGTACTATAAATCAGTGCAGTAGAGGTAAGAGCTCTATTCAGTTTCGCCATTAAATGATTTTGAATGTAACAATATAATTTTCCTTTATCACAATTTCAGAAGAGAATGCATTATCTGTACTGCAAATCAATTTTTAATTGTTAGAGGGTCAAAGTGTTTAAAACTAACAGTTACTTAAGTAGTATTTTGGCAAAACCTACAACAATTCTTAATAAGCCAATTAACGATCGGAGTTCTCTAGAGCACTGCACACAGGTTTTCTAGAATTCATTATACAATGCTGTCTGAAGTGGAAAAAAAAAATCAGGCTACTCAGCTAGAATCTATAGTATTTTAAATAGACTTTTATTAGTGAAATGGAACCAAGTACCACCACCTACATCACAGTATCTGAAAAAAAGTCTTAAACTATTATCACTTCACCTACACCTGTACTTACAGTATCAGCTGGAATCTGTTTCTGCCACTACCATTGACTACCTCAAGGGAAGAACAAATTTTAGGTAGCCATCAAGAGTGAAATGAACTTCCTCTAACCATTGTTATCCAGTTCCTACATGCCTTTTTAATTACCTGGCTCCTTAAACCAAGCTCAAAGTTGGACACCACAGTTCTGTCAGCCTCCTGTGCCTACAGGTCTATCAACTTTCATTGCTCAAGATTTGTCAATCTTTCWTTGCCAATATTTGACCAAGACTCACATTGAGAAGAGAAAACAGAAAAAAAACAAAGTACAAATTTGYTTTAGTATAACATCTGCTGCAAGGTCTGTTTAGCAGATCAGTGACATTGCAATAAAAATTGTCATTTTGTTTTTGCATATACAATCTAAGCAAAAATATTTAATGCCCATATATTACATTCACATGTGCAATCTCATAACATTATTGACACACAGCCCACACTGCTGCCCTTCATGTGGCTTTGTTCTACAGAGCAACTCCCAGAAGACATCTCATAGGACTGCTACAGTTCTGTAACTTGTCTAACAGACACATTCAGTGAAATGCTCTCATTAATGCTGTTTTAATGAAATATTAAATCTGCTGTGGCAGAAAGTATATGGAGTTAGCCAATTTAGAAGCACTCTAAGAAAAAAGTATATAAGTAAACACATAAATAACAAGTGCATTAATTCTCCTCTCCCTTTCCCTAGAAGATGAACAAGCCAAGTCAAGAAAACAAAAATACAACTTGCTACTTATATAAGACAATATTTAAAACATTCCTACAGTAAGCATTACATATGAAGTGCTGACTCTTATTTATGGATTAAGGATGGCTCAGGTTATCCCAGTGATTTTCATCTGGGGAATCCAGAGTCACCTGGCTTTAAGTTCACTGCACTTTTAGAGGCTGGTGTGAAATTTTCCAAAACGGGTACTACCAATTTGCTGCATGTTGAATCAATGTAATGCATTTTGTCCAATGTAATGGAGAAAAAAGTAKAGGTAAGGTAGATTTATGCAACTATTACACTAATGTATATGACAAAATGACCACCTACCAAAGAGGCTAAGGGAAAGAAAAACTTGAGTGGGCAGAAATATTCAGAAATAGTGGAAGCTATACAGCTAAAATGCTTTTGAATGTTATCTGTTCAGTAATTTCTTAGTTTTAAAAGAAATGCTACTCACAGTCTATAATTCAGCCTAGTTGTGTCACACTGAGAAAGAAAAGTTGCATTCTAAATAGGTAATTGTAAAGAAAGAAGGAAAAGCAGCTCTGCTTTTAATAGCTTTTCATAGATAATTACCCCATATTAGATCATCACAATCATTGTTCTTTCAATTTGGTAGAATTACTTCTTCCAACAGAAATAACAGGGTAACAAGTATATATGCAGCAACATTATTCAAAACTACGCATTATCAACCAACATTTAAGAAATCACAGGACTAAATACTTTAGAAGCCACTTAAACTTTCATAATTATTTGATAGCAGATAATTAGGTAATTAACTTAAACACTGTCACAAAAGCATTGTGAAAATTCATTATAAAGAAAAATGTAGCCGATAGATTGTACTCTGTATCTTTGGCAATTAGGGCCTATTTGTCTTTACAAATATAAAGCCTTCTCTTTAGTGTGGCACCCAGAGAATAATTTTCTGAGAACTATTTTTGCAAGYCAAAACAAAGACACCTGGAAATCTTAGTGAGCATTTGTTTCATGCAGCAAAATAGGTACAATATGAGTTTTTGAGAGGACGAGGAGACATATTGCACAAAATCACAGGGAAAACCTAGGAATCCAAGACAATGATAAACCMCCTCCAACCATGTCAAGACCCTTATCAACAATTACACTGCATATAGCCTTACTGGAGTGCAACTTTGTGCTAGACTATATACACACAAAAGCAATTCTTATCAACTTAAGCTAATTTACCAACCTTTAAAATGCCAAGTTTCTAATGGATTAGAAATGYTGATCCTATATTGTCCTATATGCAATTGCATTCTATGCTAGATAACACTGTTCTGACTGCAGGAGCTCTTTACAGCAGCTTTTCTCAAACCAAGTGACTTAGGCACTAACCCTTGATTCATGTCTGAGGTGCTAATGAATTTTCTGTGGGTTCACTTAATAATGCCTAGGTTTAAGATCTTTTTAATACACAGATTAATACACTTTCAGATTCAAGTTATTTCATGATCCTGTTAAGAAATATGTATCGATCTGACTGTCATTTAGTGACTATAGATCCAGAATGAGACAATTGTCTAGAAGCAAAAAAACGAATACAGACACTGGATGCGACTTTATTGTTTTCATGCAGACTATTATAGGAGCTTTTAAGAATACAGTCAATAAAATCTTTTATTATACTTGTTATTTCTATTCTATTATTCTATGAAATATTCTATGTTATTTCTATCGAATATTAACATGAGTTTTACACACACACACACACACTTTAAGTCCTTAACTTTAGAAAACAATCTTACTAAAAATATTAGGAATCCCAATGAGAAATCTCCAAGAACCAATATTTCCAAATAAAAGGAGCAGAAATTGCATCTGCACAATGAAGAGTCAATTCTTAGTTGCAAAGCAAGTCTGCAGTTGATGCAGAGCTTTGCCCTTCATACGCTTAAGCCACAAGCAGCTGTAGAAGCTAGCAGCATAAGGTCAAAAGACAAGCCAAGTATGCAAAAGGAATGTATTAATTTAGCAAGCCAAGTATGCAAAAGGAATGTATTAATTTAACAGGATTAATCTGTTTTTGGAAATTGTTTTCACTGTTCAAATTTTTCAATGTTTTCAAATGGCAAAGGCAAAATTCAATGCAAATTTTTGCATTGTTGCATTTGCAAGAACTGCTCACAACAGCAGAAACCATCTTGCAGTACATGCAAGTTAAAAGGAAGAATACAGAAGATTACAAGTTCCCATGTTACCACAATATATCTCAGGGTATAGCAACTGAATGACAAGTGACAAAGCTCTTCCAAAAAGAAAYGTATGATTGTTACTTCATTCTCTTTATGGTAAACCACAATGTCACATAGCACTTCTGATCTAGCCTCGCTACCACAAACAGCATCTCCATGTGTGGAGATGTGAGGTGATGCTTCACCCCACATTAGCCCTGCTCAGCCTGTTCACGTAACTACAAAGCTTGAGCTTGCAAAACTCAGCRCAATCCCCGTCAGCTCACTCTTTACAAAGCACCACACTGCATCATGCAATGCAGCACGGAATAAAACTCAGCTCTTCCAAAGCACATTCTGCAGACAGCTACTGAACAATGGAGTGTTTGAAATACCTAGTGTTCATTTTACTGTTTTCTTGTGGTTTAAAGMACAGCCCTGTTAGCAGTTCTTCCTAGACTATCAGGCACAGCAAGCATACGGCATGAATCACTGACTGTGGATGGCATATATTGATTCCTGGAAAGAGAGTGGAAAATAATTCTTTTAMTCACTTTGATGACCACTGACAAAAGAGCACAGGTACTTGTGTTTTGTGTATACACAAACTCCAGTCTTCTCCCAATAACTCTAACTCTATAAAAGAATCAGACCTGCCTTTACACGGCARTCACCTCAGGAACAAGACTCATCACCATTCCAATCTCTTGCTACGTAGACAGTACAAACCMAAAGGTCCTGCAAAGGTGTCACGTTTACAAAATTCTTGATCCGACAAGAATAAAGTGCACAAGGAAGGAGGAGAAAAGAACACTGAACAAATCAATGAGAGGATTACTACTAAGCTTCAGTTAGGTTTTGGTCGTGTTTTACAAAGAAAGACKGAGGAGTTTACAGGACATCTCAGTGCTAATGTTTGAGCTGCACTGAAATGAAAGGTATAAGGGATATGATTATCCTTTTAAAAAGGAGGTACGCAAAAATCTTATTTTCATTCTTCCCTGTTGTTCMAACACCACCAAAAATTGCATTTGCATCTTTATAGGTTCCTGATCTCCATCAATTCCTCATGATACCAATTCAAGCTCCTACCACTTTCTAACAAGCAACCAGCTTAGCCAGGCACATTTGTACCAAACATAACAAACTCCAAGGAGAAACACAGATGTTTGTTTATGGTAAGTAGCAAGCACAGTAAAAACCATAAATCTTGAAAACAAGACCGATGATGCAGTAAATTAGAGGTCACTAGAGCCAACAAAAGTTAAGCTAAAATACCTTGGAAAGCTAATACAAACACCTGGCAAAAACAAACACCTACTAACCTGCATGAAAGTTACTTGAGGATGAAGATATGGGAGCTTAGAAAAGAAATAATATGATCCATAAAATWGCAACCATATTGAGATATATGTACAACTTGAGAAACTGGCTAATAGGCAGAAGCAATTGCTATACATGCACCTAGAGCACTTAGATGTGTTGTAAAAAAATTAAAAATAAAAAAGTAGAATTCTTATATCTCAGCAAATGCTTTAATGGCAGTGTGATTTTTTCTATAGAAATGTTTTCTCAACAAATTATATATTAGTTTTACCTCAAAAATAACAATGTTTGTTTTGACCGTATGAAAGAAATTAAATATTCTCTTACATTTAAATTTGKTTATACGCATGAACGAAAGCTCTTGAAAATAAAGAGGAAAAAATTTAAACAAAACAAGGATGACAAATGTAGACTAAAACCTGTCTCTTACTGACAACTCATATAGAGTGGCAATTCCTTTTTCTGATCATCTTTGGCTTACAGTTCTAACTTGGTTCTGTCATCAGAATAGTTAAAAGAAAGAAGGAAATAAAAAWGCCTGAATTTCTGCCTGTTTGTCATCGAGTTTAAATGTCTCTCGAATGAAGAGCTTTGGTATGGTCATAACATATCTATGTATGCATTTATACATATGTATACAAAATGGCAAGGTGCATCACAACCACAAAACATGGTGTTCGGTGTCTTTTTGCCATTTCCTCACACTTAGATGAAAGCAGAAAGAATGAAAGCTAACAAGAGACTAAAATAAGGTGTGGAATGTACTTATAGTGTTTGCTCTTGAGAATTATATCTGAATTCATAAAGAAAGCATGGACTTTGTCCCCATCTTTCTAATGCTAATCAGCAGGCATTATGGATAAATATCATTAGGGACTTCGGAAGTTGTATCTACAACTTAATGAGTTTTATCAGTGAAATTATAGTAATTTATGCACTGAGTTTCATCTCTTTTTGATATTCTAATGATAGATAATTTCATAAGCCCCATTATTAGGAGAAAATAACTTACTCAACAGATTGCTATGAGTTATAGCTGCACCAAGAGATAAAAAATAAAATTGTAACAGTTCATTTGAAATAACCAATTGTTATTTAATTGCGGTTGAGACCTTTCAGTATTGAACAAAAACTTATATAACTGAGCATCAAAAGATACAAACCATTACATAAAGCAGCATTGTCATATTCAGGAGCATGTGCACTCATGAAATACTTCTCGTACTCAGAGACATGTTATTCAAAACCTGAACAATGTCATTGGTTTTAAGTGAACATGGAAAAACATGCCATATCTCCTGATGGTATCCATAGTACATTAAATTGAAAATGATATTTAAAATGAAAATTCTTCTTTCTTAGTTACTTAATTTGCTGTTTCTACAAATATTCCTTTTCTCATCCATGTAACATTCACAGGTCGCAGAAGACAAGTGAGGTATGACTCTCCTGTAAACAAAATTATTCATCTATCTGCAAACTTGACTGCAGTAACTTTATGTTGACTGTATATATACTCTACAGCTTGCCAAACCAAAAAGTTGAATAAAAAAAAAAAATCACTATACAGTCTTTCTCCCCACTCCACAGAAAAGAAGCAAGACTGAAGATGATTGAGGAGTCATATTGAAGTAAGCAACATAAAAATCCATTGATGTATTTACTGCCACTTTAATCCTCACCTAAAGGTCAGAATAGGAAGGTGGGGAGGAACCACATCAAAACCAGCCACCACCACAARCACTCATAGTTTCTCCAAAGTATCAAGTCAGATCCCAATTCTCATTGATGCTTGGACAACTCAAACACATGTTGACTAAAGCATTGCACATCCTTGCAGTTTATTATCCTGTTTATCCATGAGCTTGTGTTGCAGTAGGAACACATAACGGTGGCAAGAGCAGATGAGAAAGCCCTCAGGAATAACTAACAAAATAGTTAGAGGACACTGGTAAATTTCAACCCAGGTATTTTCAGCAGGCCAGAGAATACAGAGAATTACTAAAAATCGCAGAAAATTCCTCTAATGCCATCTAACATCTACTAGTGACAAGTAACAGGTATGACAAATCTTTATCTTCTCCATCTCTCTGCTGACATAATTATAAAAGGTGATACATTTAAATTGCCATGACACAGAGTTACTGTAGAACCAATGAAGACGTATATGATCCTGTGCTTTATTGGTGGTTATCTCATTCCACCATGCCTCAGCAAGGAAAACTGAGGCAAGCAAGATCTTTGAGCCTGAAGGAAAATCATTCATTCTTCAATGGAGTTCATGGGATAAAGAAAACTTGCACATACTTRCTACCACCACTCCTAAAATGTTTTCGCCATTGTTTTCTTTCCCTCTTGAAATAATGATCTTTTTATTCAGGTTACGTTTTCAGTTTCTATATGTTAAAAGCTTTCAAAAAGCTTTGAATATCTGAGCAGTTGAAGTTGTTGAAAACTGGAGCTAGGAGAAAAATAAATTAAACAAATTTATTTAGACCCAGTGGGTTTAGAAAATCTTCCCTTCAGCTTTTCACAGCTCCATCTGCATGCAGATCTCTGTAGACTCATAGAGAGATTTAAACTTGACATTATCTACTGTGTCTTGGGAGAATTTCTGCACAGCAAATTTAATTTTTATAAAAACGGGCATTGCATTCAATGAGGAACTAACACATTACATTAATTTGAATTGCAATGGAACAACATTAAGGCTGATAAACACATTTGCAATTTATATTCTTTAGTCTAGATCTAAACACTCATTTTAAACTTAGATGTGGTAGGTTTTGTTCCAATGGTTACCTATTACGCATAAATAACCTCTCAAATATATTTGATGAGTGAAGGTGGGGAGAACATCCTGACATGCAGTGCCAATCCAGTGTGCTGTTCAATTCTAGTAGAGGTCAGTGCTTTTGTTAAAAATAATAAAAATCAAACCCAGCTAAAAATGACTGCATATGACTTCCACATAGAATTTAGTTTCAATCCAGTTGCTTGCCACTTTAATTCAGCCTTCGCTCCCTATTTGTGATATGCAAATATTTCTCATCTGAGCCCCTATGGCCAATCCAGAGTTTGAARATAATCAAATAGAGCAGTGTGCAATTTAAGGTCCTGACAACAAGTACAGAAATGTTGTGTTATGCTTGAGGGAACTGTG
Organism: Nothoprocta perdicaria; assembly: GCF_003342845.1. Classification (NCBI taxonomy): domain Eukaryota; kingdom Metazoa; phylum Chordata; class Aves; order Tinamiformes; family Tinamidae; genus Nothoprocta; species Nothoprocta perdicaria. The sequence goes on from NW_020454450.1 coordinate 265,493, forward strand.
CACAGACCATCTGCTGCCTTGGTGATCCCCTGATGCCTGTCACAGTGAGTATGCATGAAAAGGCACGGAACAGAAAGGGAGATATTCTCATGTAGTTTTCTCCAAGAACCTGGAAAACCTCAGCATCCCTACTAGATATCATTTTGATTAGATCTACGCCAAATAATGTATGCTCACCTACTGTATGTAAACCCTTTGGGAATATCTCTAGTCTTTTTTTTTTTTGGTAATACATATGCCTATCATAATACTGAGTGATTTAAGTCAATATGATCAAAGTCAATATGATCAAACAGCTCTGGACCATTGAAAATGGTAGATGAATGAATGATAGAAACTAGGGAATCCTGAAAATAGTTGTGGGGTTTTGTTGGTTTATTTGTTTTAGTGTTATAAGAAGGTCTACATAAAGATGATCTTAATCTTCTTTTTAACCTTATGCCTTGCTCCTTTCCCCAAGGAAAGAAAAACATATAAAATCTATGGAATTCAAGATAAATTGCCTCGGAGATCTTCTGCATTTTATCTAAGAGGAACAGATATATGAAATTTCAATCAATGCATAAAAGAGAATAAATTCCTTTAGGATTATATTTTACATGAAAGCTAAATAAAACGTATTCTTTCAAAACATTCACATTTTTCAACATAACTTACTATACCTATATGAAACAACTGAGTCTGACATGTTCTACTGATATTTAAACCTTTTAAARGAAACAGATCATTGTGCTTCTCTCAAAGCACGCAGAAACACCCAAGCATTAAAAATGGTACAAAGTCTAAGAATTGGAAGTTCAACATATTCCCTTAGGCAAACCTTAGTTACTAGACAACACCACACTTTCAAGGGTTTCTATGGTGTTCAGAGCCATAGAAACAGTTTTCACAATATTAATGAAAATATTTTCACAGTATCACCATTTAAAAAAAAAAAAAAAACAATCTGGAAAAGATTGGGCAGTTATCTCCCCCCAGAGAAACAAAGTAGGAGGCTAACTGTCCTCACCATTTAGTAACCAGTCTGACCTGACTAGGGTGATACTTTTCTGACTATTTAATTGCACATATTTTATGTTCAAGGAACATATATATTGATTTCTTTTGTAGCTGAGGTCTCAGGACATGCAAAAAAAATAGGAATATCATCCTAAGTGGATGGATGGATCCATCCATCCTAAGTGGATGGGTGGCCATGGAATTTGACCATTATTTTTAAAGTACACCAGAGCTCCATCAGCACTAATGGCAGATAGACGTATATTATGAAATGCTTCTTTCACAGCACAAGCATATTCATGCTCCAAGCAGAAGTTAAACAGCCACTTGCTAGGTTCTGAGGGCTCCACTTCTCTCCATATACAACAATGGAAGACAAAGTGCAATTTTGCATATTTAATAATTTGGTTGGAAGATTTTAGCAGTGATCCAATATTAGACTAACTGAATTTAGAGAGCATACAATATTTAGATCACACTGTCTTCAAGACAGACAATACACATCCTGGATACAAAACATCTCCTTTCTCATACTTTTAATCTTCGACTCAAAGCAATCATAGAGAGTTCTTCAAATATTGCACCACTTTTGTTGACATATTGCACATGAAGTTTTGAAAACCAGATTTCCTAAGCCTAAACTAAGTAGTTGCTTTATCAAATAAAGAGGTCAGAGGCATCTGGCACAAGGAACACCAGAAAACCATCTATCATCTTCTATTTTCTATTTATTGTCAAATTTGTCTATGTTTTCTTTCAAACTTTGGCAGTTTACATGCAACTTGATTCCCGAGTACCCGAAAGTGCAAGCCAAAGACTAATATTCTATTCCTTGAAAAGTACAGTAAAAAGTTTTAATGATTTTCACAACTAAGCAAAACTTTTCACAGTCATTGCCTCTCCTTCCCTTTATTAATTTCTTTGCAAAACCAAAGCCTATTCATCAAAGCTCCAAACAGGCGCATTATCTAGCAGCCAGCTTAGTTTAATGTATTAGAGTACATCCAGTTATTCAAAGCTACAGAAATCAATACTAAAAACACAAGTGTCCAACCAAGAGCGCACTACAGTATCCTGCTACAGTGTGTATGATTACATGCACGTTTCAAGAAAGATCGGTAGTAAGGTAGAGTAAAAACAAAGTTCTCATTCCCCAAAAGCTGCAAGTATTTCCTAGGTAATCTCAACTTCCAACATTCTAATATTTCCTAGGTAATCTCAACTTCCAACATTGTGTGGAAAATACGCACTTAAATGTTACATATTCCTCTTAAGATAGAGTCTTGTGATATGGAAGAGAACCTTTTCACAAGCATCTACCACCCTACGTAAGGGCTTTTTTTTAAAAAAAAGTCTACACACAGAGTAAATATCAAAAAAATATCCATGAACCCAGACCACTCTAGAATAGAAGAGGAAATGTGGACACATGGATGTTACAAGTCAACTAAATTCTCAGAGTTCAACACCAAAGAGAGCAGTGTACATCCTGCACTCTAGTAGAGTAGCAACCACCATTTCAGCCTTGCAAAAGTCAATGTTGGTCAAACTGATGTGCCATCATTACATTAGCAGCCAAACAAGAACTTAATTCTCTCTGCTCCAAGGCAGTCGCAAGTCATACACACACGGCAAGTGCAAAGGTGACTCCAAGCTACAAAGCACTATTGAGGAGTCAGCTCTCTGTCATGGCACTAAGTAACAGCATTTAAACAATAATGGACTGATATGGGACTTGTATGGAAGAGAGCCATTAGAGTCTATAGGCAGAATAACTCCATTGTACATGTCAAGCTCATGCAGGGAGTAATGCATTGTTCTGAATCCCAACACAAGAGTTTATACCAAAACTTTCAAGTTCTCTCACAGTCCACTCAGATAAGAAAGAACAGAAGCAAAGGCAAACAAATTAAGACCAAAACAAAGACCAAAAACACCACAAGAATTTGGGAAAAAAATACTCGATGTACAAAAAGAATGCACAGAAAGAATAGTGAAGTTTTATTCAGTTAACACTGGATAAAACTTTTCCAGTAAAGTAATATTAAAATGTAACAGAATGACAGACTGAAACCAGTCTCAAAATTAGAAGCCAAGTTTATAAAGTGTTCCTGAACTCCTTTTGAGAGAGCTTTTTCCCCATCCAATTCTACCTTTAACCTTCCCCAAAGATTCAATTTTTTTTCTGATGTATTAATTTCTTTAATTCCTTTATACAATTCAAAGGCTGTTTTCAAAGTCGGAGCAAAACCTGCTACATAGTTGTAACTATATAGCACTGAGTTTGAAGGCCAAGTTATTTCTCAAGGATATAAAAGAATTCAAGCATCTTGTTTACTAAGTAGAAGCATTAACAATCTCTGACACCCAAGGCTTTTTCCTCTCTCCCTTTCATCCCTTATTCTAAGTTTGAGAGTTCAGAACTAGCAAAAAARCAAAACCATAAAAAGAAAACTAAAATGTTCCCTGTATGAAATTTCACCSAAAGTGCCTCATTGCTTTCTACCTCTTTCCTCTTGCAAATTACACCTGACCAACTGCTWTAACAACTCCAATTCTTCCCAGGCATGAGACCAATTCTATCACTGTTTCACACACGTTTCTAAAATAAACCACGTGTTCACATGCTCATTAGCTTCACATTTCAGATAAGGTTATCACAAAAGAGAAAGCAGTATTTTTTCTTTTTGAAAATGATTTCCCTTTTACACACACACCATGAGGATTTATTAATTAACCATGAGGTTATTCCTCATGGAATAACCACCCCTCATGATTTTCTAACTCATCTCTCACGATTTTCTAACTATCTGTTGATGCACTATGTCTTACTTTACYTGTATCAACCGGAAACTATCCTTACTAACCACCCAAAACACCAGTAAATGATAGAAAAGGTTTTAAACTTTTTTTTACACCGTTATAAACTAATATAAACTATTACTTAGAAATACTTCATTCTGATATTTTCTTATATCCAAAAATATAATCAGAATTGTCTGATAACTTCAATGAGCAAACTACCTACAGATAACCAGTTTGTGACACTGGCCACCAGTCTTACCATGACACTAACTAAAGCCAGTGTTTGTGGAACCCATGGAGAGAGTATGGTGCTTCCTTCCACCCACATGTGAGGTCACATCAGCATTCAGGACAGGGGCAAATTTTGGCAAACATTTCAATTCTGCTACAGTACTAAGAATTGTTAATTTACAAGTTCTGTGTTCATACATCCTGCATTCAAATTGTCAAGTGATGTTCCTGCACAAATCTCTTGAAATGTTTCATTATCCATCTTCCTTATATTAATTTCATTTTGAGGACAACCAGCATGTTAGCTTTGTTATTTGCTTTAACAACTTAGATCACACTGGCTCTCAAACAGCTGTGATTTCCTTCAAGTCAATAGTCACACACAAGCCAAAATAGAAATAAGAGAACATTTCTTCCCATCTTCTCTCTAGAGAGCACTTGGTCTTTCATCAGGGTAGTGTGAAAACTGAGCAAATATTCCAGAAAAAAAAAATGACTAGATTACCTCCACACACTGATGCAAGGACTTTAATTCAGATGATGTAAAAAGCATTTCATAGCTTTAAGACATAGCAAGCATTTTTCTTAGACAGCCATTTAGTAACTATCTATCCTACTAGAGTTAAATTTCATTTTTCCCCTCCAAATTCCCAATTGGTTTGTCTTAAGTACAGCAGCATAATCCACTCCACACTGAAATTTTCTGCAGTGAGAACATTTCCCACACAGATATTACCATTACCTCCGTCCATAATAGGTCATTACTCTATTAATATCAAGCCTGTGTTCTCTAGGTTATCTAATGTATCATTTGGACATTTTAATAGGAATCTTGATTTCAGTGCTAAACAGAAGCAGAAGTTGGGGGGGGGTTATTTTTCCCCTCAAGCTAATGTTAGATTTTGAGGTAGTTCTTTCCCATCCTCCCTCCTTCTTTTAATATGTTGTTAAAGACTTTCTAGAACATTTGAATTTGTTTATTTAAAAATGCTACAGCTTACTCAGCATTATAAAAGCTAAGCCCTTCCAGACACAGAATTCACCTAATAAAATACACTCTAACCTCCTAATCAGTTCTTTCTTCTTAGCGGCGAAAGATGCTCAGTCTGAAAGAGATTTAAATAATCTGTTTTCAGCAAGAAATTTCACATTAAAGTGACTCCTGCAAGTTTTGCAACATGGACTGGAAGACCAGACAGATTAGACTCCCTTCAGATCATGAAAGCTATGAGCCAAGCCTATGGATTTTTCACAGAGAGAAAATGTTTATTTTCAGTGGCATTCTAGATGTATCACAGCACTATTTATATGACAGGATTAAAAAAAGTTAATAAAAAGGGTTGAATTTTACTCCTATTTCCAAGTTTTCTTCCCTAAATTATCCTTCATTGTGGCTCACTGAGAATTTTCAAACCCTTGCTGTAATTTCTTAAGCTCAAATAAATACAGCACCTGCATTTTTTGCAAGTGACAGACTTAGGAAACAGGACTTAGGATCAACAAGAAAGATCTCCCTACCATGGACTGTACCGCGTGTAGCAGCAGGAAACAGGACAGCAGCTATTTTCTTCATGACAGTGCCCTTCTGCACCGGGTTCCATGTTCCAGAAACAGCACTTAGTTCTCCGCTTTATATTTTAACAGTGTTTTTACATTAATGAATGCAATACTATTTTTATGCAAATCAAAGGCCTGAAGAATCTTTTAATCGTCAGTGTCTCCATTTGCAGACGAGGTATAAAGAGAGGAGTGCATCTCTCTCAATGTATTATGGAAGTATCGTGCTGTGCTACCCTTCAATGAATTTTTCTCCAGCACTGCATCTGAAATAACATGGAAAAGAGCATTCTCATCAAGCTCAACTTGATCACCAAGTAAAGTTCCATTCAATAATGAACCGGGGATCCCTGATGGGTAACTTACATTTAACTGGCAACATTCTGAGCTGCTTATATTTATTGCAACAGTTTGAACAGCTTGAACTTCAATAAAATGTACAGTAAATGACTGAGCTAATTTAACCTCATTAATCCTCAAACCAATAGAATGACTTGATGTCCACATAGCAGCTTGTGCACAGCCTTGAACATAAACATGTCCCTGTAGGAAATGAGCACCCAAAGCAGTAGTGCAGCCCAGCCACCACTGCTAGCACTGTCGGGAAAATAACTACACAATTAGCGAGAGCTGCCTACTTCTGCTTCCAAAGTGGATGTATCCCCCAACTTCCCCACTGCAGCGGTTTATATTGCAGACTATTATATCAAGTCATTTGCCTCCAATTTCAAAACCAGTCCAAGTATTAGTAGCAAAAGGAAACATAGAAAACTAAGCAGTATTAGCACCCTTGTCAGGAAATCCAGTTGGATTTGCCTACACAGTAAACATTAATAAATTGTTCAAATGATGTGGAAATGAATTTTTAAGTTAATTTCAAAGGCAGTGCCCCTCAACTTCACATATGGTAAACAAACAAAAAAAAAACCAAAAAAACACAGAGTACTTGCTCTTGAAATTACTGCTGCAAGTGAGCTACTTCATTTGATTCCACTAAGAGCAACATGACAGTGACAGATTATTCTAACAGGGGAAACACGCACACCACAAAAATCTCAACAGGAGCAAATATGCCAGAATGGAAACAGCTTATAAAATACACCAGAGAAATATCAAAAGGGGAACACTTCTAAGCAAAAAAAAAATATTAACGAGTACAACCACAAGAGAACTTAATTTTAAAAGTAATTTGACCTTGTCACAGTTTTAAGTCTCTTGGCTTTTGATTCAACTCGTTTCCTTAAGCTGCTTTTAAAATTGGGCTAGTAACTTTGGGGAAAAAAAAGTCAGAGCTAGTTAGTTGGCATTAGGTATTAAACTCTATCAGGTTATTGTAGATAAGCAGATACGATAAAATATAAGATCATTTGTTTTACCTCAGCTCACATAAGCCATTGCTAGTTTATATCTAGAAGCTGATATTGACTAGAAATATTTGCAAAGCATTTCATAAGGGAGACTCCTTTTTAGGAATACAAGTTTACAGAACAAGTATTTCTGAACCAGAACTACTGAACACCAAAGCGTAGAGAGATGATTTAAAATGATTTTAAATCATTCACAACACTAGTCAATACAGCTTAACTATTTCTGCTACATAAGGTTAGTCTGCCAGAATTTTGAGGACAGAATGAAATGCAAATTAATTTTGAACCTCATTACTCCTAGTGAGTAAGAAACAGGCTATTGGTTTTACCTTAAAAACTTCTGCTTTTTTCAGCAAGGTACACCAGCTAAGTGCTATCATTACTAAGCGCAGCAGGAAAAAAAAAAAATCAGTAATAGGCAGGAAATCATATTTTCTAATGACAAGGGATCTCTTTCAACCTGCCTACCTATAAATTAGAAAAAAAGTAATTTTTCCTTACTGAACTTTCTATAACTAGATCTAGCTATAAACTGATAGCAATAAATAAGCACAAGCCGTACACACACCACACAGTTCATGACTATCTCTAAAAGAAATTCTGATGATAACCTGAAGTTTCACTTTTCATGGTGTATGTGTTAAGTTTGTAATTGGAGCTACATCTATTTGCAGTCTTTTAGAATAATAATCACTTAGACCTGCCAAGGAGCTGTCATGTTTTCAGTTATAGCACAGGGATTGAAAGCAGTCTTTTCACATTTATGCTATTAAAAGTGAATAGATGGAAGTAGTGGCAAGTTGTAATAGCTTTGACAGACAAGATCTGGCCATTAAACCTATTGCAGTGGCCAACAGTATCTTACAGATTTCACTAGATCCTTATTAAAAAAGTTGACAAGCTGTCAACATATTAGATATATAGGGGTATGGCATGTTTTATTTAATAACAAAAACATCTCAAAGCAGAGCTTCTTTGCCTAAAATTTTTGTTTGGTCAGCTATGAAGTTTAACCAAGTAAAATAAAGCACAGGGATCAAAAGAAAGGTATTTTATATTTTTATGAAAAAGTATGTGTTAGTACACCCTGTCACAGCATCACTGTGAGATAAGTCATACAGAAAAATAAGAGGAGGCCTATAACTAAGCAAACACATACATTGAAGATGGTTAARTCTACTGGGAAGAGGATTATAGGAACACCAGGGATCACTGCAGCAAAGGAAGGTAAAAAAATTAAATGGGTAGGCTAGCATGAATTAACCAGTCTTTCCCATCAAATTATTTATTCTATAGCACCGCTGATAACCAAAGAACTCAAAGAAGTCTTAGTCAAAGACCGTYCTGTGTTTACTCCATTAAAATGAGATTTTTGACACAAAAAGCTTTAAAGAAAAAAGATTTAAAAAGGCAATTTATTTTGTGAGAGAACAGGATAGAATTTAAGGCTAACTGATCTCTTTGAGAGTTGTTTTATAAATAACTGCTTTCTTTCAAAAACTAAAAAGTCACCACCACCAAAAMACACCTGTCCAAGCACCCAAGCAAGCACTAGCAGGCCAGAGAAGAGATTAATCTGAAACACTCACAGTTTCCAGCCAGGTATTCTATGTCATTCTCTGAGATTATGCAGGACATTGCATGACCAAAGAAAGGTGGGGAAACAGGTCTCAATTTGCCTAGCATCCTATCCAGCCATGCTCCATCTGCTACATTCACTCTGGCTGATTAAAGCCTTCTCCTACTACTTGAAAACTACTAGCTCTGAAGAGAGCAGTTCTCAGAATCAGGTTTCTGGCGTGAGGTACATAATCAAGGAGAGTCATACCATGGGACATTTTTAATCAAAATATCCTGAATATTTCATAAGAAAGTCTCAGCCAACCAGTCACAGTGAGCTCTAGGTCACAAGTTATTCACAGAAGCTTAGTCAACAGTTTCAAAGCAGCAAATGAATTCAAGGAAAAAAAAACACCATTCTATCCTTGAAAAAATCAAGTAGAAAAGAGCTAATATAAATTATTCATTGGTGATTATTTGCCCACTTAGTCCTCTAACCACCCCAACTGACCATATTTTCTGTAGATGCATATATAAGATTTAAAATATGTGGAGTTTTTTGTGCATTTTTGGGCCAGGTTCCCAACTCACGTCAAACAGCTTATTTTCTCTGACTTCAGTAGAGCTATTATGATTTCACACCACATGAATGTCTGATCCTTTTTTATTCAAAGATTTATTTCATACTTTACTGGGTGATTTTTTTCTTTAATGCTTGCTCCCTATAAACTTTTATAAAAACCTAGGCTATTCACACAGGTCTAAAGAGAGTTAAAAAGTTCAGACTAACCTATTTGCAAGTCAAACTTAAGCCTCTAGAAGAAAAATACAGCCTCAGAGCATTTGTCCCTGGGCCTTTTATTCTGAATGACAGGAATGGAACTATGAAGGACAAAGTAAAACAAAATAGAAAAGAAGTAGGACGGCTGTTATTGACTGAATGAAAACTGGCATCTTCATTTATTTCAGTGGCAGCAACCCAACATCTTTTCAGCTTCACTCCTGTCAATAAAATGTGCTGGAAGGTTGCTATAAAACAGGGAGATTTGAACCATCCATTAAAACAGCATCATTTCAAATGACACCTCTCCTTTCCATGTTTTAAATACAGTGCAATTTCTGAAGCATTTTATTGTTGTATAGCCAATATAAAAAGCATGTTTGCTCAGGAAAACCTCAAAGTCTCTGCATGGAAAGGAACGTTAACACTGGCCACTCAAGCCAACTGTATCTTCAGTGTCATTCCCTTCTACTTGAAAAGGCACTTTTCCACAAATTTACTTCCTGCCAAAAATTTTATTTCTTGTTTCACTTCATATTGCTTCCCATTAAACCATAGAATTCCTGTAGAAATTCTAAGTTCATCTAAAAGCTCTCCCTGTATATTGCCTGCAGGAACAAACAATATTTGGTTTATATCCAATTAGGATACTTCAATGCTTACTTGTCATGGAAAACAAGGGTAAGAATTGAACTTCTCTAACTTTGTTTATTTCAAGCTACTAAAGAAACACCTGAAAACAAAGTTCTTACGGTTTTTATCAGTTTGTTTTCCATATATACTTTTTCTTATGATTCTACTCATTTTGATACTGAGAGATGTCTAGACCTTTTCAGTGTAATCAGCTTGGTAATCAGGTAAAAGTGTAGTTAAATACACTTATCCCTTTCTCCTCCAATTATCAAGACACATGCATCATTCTGAGCTAAGGCAGTAATTAACATTCACATTCTTCTAAAAGATGTGGACACCCACACACTTCTTTGTTTTGTTGTTGTTTTCATAAAACGCATAAGATGCAGCTATCCAGAATCCTTCAGGAGCTAGGTTGACAGAAATGAACATTTCAAGCATCAGACTCAATCTGCTTTTGAATATGAGAAATTATTATAAGAGTTCCTCCTCCAGCCATCTCTATGTAGGATTAACATTACTGTGGTGGAACAGCAGCTGAGAAAAAAGCAAACACATGGCTGCACACAAGATACCTCTTCTACCTTGACCACTGAATCTTACTGGTASCCCTGCTCTGCAGCAAGGTGTTAAACCAAATGGCCTAATCTTTATGTATGTTATATAAATGTATGCATTTATATAAGTGTATTTTTGAATGTKTATATATATGCTCACATTCAACATAATGCTAATATATTCACAAGCAATCCAGCCATTATAGATCTTCACCAATCATGCCTTAAATTACTTCACAAAAAGTTATTTCAACAAGATCTATTTTTGAAGTCTGCACTGAAAAGTCTTTATACAAATCCAAAGCAATACTTTTGTAATAGAATTATTCCATGGAGTATTATTTCATAATCTTGTTTCTATAGTGAGAAAATAGCACTTCAATATAATAACAATAATAAAAAATAGAGGCAAATTGGAAAAATTTCTTGTGGAAAGTACCAATGCATTGCAGAAGCTTAGACCATAAAGCATAGTAGTAACGGGCTTARATGGCAGAATAGTTTAATATCAGACAGGTCATTTAAATAGGAGATATTGACCATAGTGAGAAGCCTGGTGAACGACAGATACACTAGTGAATTCAGCCCATATAGCAGATGAGGCTGCTATATTGCATTAGCTCTGGTTAAAGGACCTAAAAAGTTCATCTTTTATATAGTTCAATGTGGAAAATATTACACAATGTAAGAACTTGCAGATGTCCTTATACTTTCTTTTATAAGCACATGTCACTAGCAGGTCATAAGCTTAGGGGCAATGGTATGCTTCAGAAAAAAACATTTTTGCAAGAGTACTAATATAGCCTCCTGGAACATGTAGTTGCTGCCAAATATTATACAGAATTAAATACAGGAGGGGTAAAAATCTAGAAGTAACATAACTACACCTTTAATTTGTCAGCACAATTTTAACAGGTCCCACATAACTGCTGCTTCAGTTATCTGTAACATAACTATTGCAACAAGGCACTGGCCTTAGGTCATATGAACACACTTTGTACTTCTTAGATCTCAAAGTTAATACCTGCAGTGTAAATACTGAAAGCTAGAGATAAAAAGGCAATCACTAGCCTATAATAACAATAATAAAAAGTTAGACAACGTAGGTTTCTCACATGGAGGCAATGAACAAGAAAATGCGGGTTGAGCATGGTCATATCAGGAGGAAGAGGTCACTAGAGAACAGCATTGATAAGACTAGAGGAGGAGAGTTTCTACTTCACTAAAGTTTCCTTGCTCTCATTTCAAAGCTTGTGTTAAAATTAATGAACTTAAGGCTTAGACAACACATTTTATGTGACAACACTACAGTCCTAATAATCCCTGTAGAGTGTCCCTGTGGACAGCTTTGCCAATACGATGGCTAGCACAAAGTTATCCTGATCAGAAGGTAAGCATGCTGGTAAAGTATGGGCATTTTGCCAGCATGGGCACAACAGCAAGACTTTCCTAACACAGGCTCAGCCTAAAGCTCCCAATTGTTAAGTTTGATTTATTGTCTTGCACTCAAGGAGGAAGAGTTTTAGGAACACTGAAGGAAAAGAATGTATTTTTCCCCAACTTTTATCCAATTTCTGTAGCTTCTAAATCCATAGTTGTGGGGTATATTAAATTAAAAGCAAGATTTTCCAATTTGAACTGCACATCAGAGCTGCCACAGAGGACACCTTTACTATCTCAGCGAAATTCTTTGAATATAGTATCATCTTCTCATCTTCCTTTAGAGAGGTTAAGCTGCATTTTATTTTGTATTAACTAGCCCTACTGAACAATTAACTAGCTATAATGCTCCCTCAAAATCTATACATACATGTGAAATTAGCATTAACAAAATAAACTAGCACACAAGGTTCTGAATATCTTTCCCTAGTCCCTCTCCCCAGGAGAGTAATTGAACTTATTAGTCTAGAAGTCATTATAAAACCAAGCATAGAAAGCACAACCAAGTTCAGGAGCAATTTTGATCTGACAACTTTTAAACAAAAAAATATATATATTTTAAATTTAATGCTTTCCTCTACCTGCAGTCTCTTCCATCTGCTCCAAATGGAGACATGCAACTGCTAATGTCATCCTGAGTCATTCACCCGTCAAAAGGACTATAGGACAATGCCTAATATCCTCAAACCTAATGGTTAATATTCCAAAGAATATCTTTATTACATAATGCATTTCCATACATTTTTACAGTTAATGATTGCATGAAATAGAGAACCTACTCAACCTTGAGGTCAATAGATGCTTTTATAGTGCCACTTCAGGGGAATCACATGGTTCATAACCATTTTGTTCAGGCCGCCATGAATTGACAGTCACCTTTCTGAATCTGTGATTACAAGAAAATTAAGATCAGAGATCTGAACCAGATTGCTGAAAAATGACCTTCAAGTTACCACCATACAGGCAGAATCAAGTAATTAATCTCAAATGCCTGAGCGCACACGAGCGCATGTCTGAGAACAAATGTGCGTGAATACAGGCACTTCTCAAGGGGAAAAGAAGTTACTACTCATTTCAAATTTACGCTAAGCAATCTCACATGCATCACATAAACGAAAAAAGAAAAAAGCAACATTTTCAGTCCAACGATCACAAAAGAATTTTGCTATAGTGTTGAACCACAACACTATAAGAGACTATGAATCAGAGTTAGATTTTTTTTTTTCCAAATCATTTTACTTTCTTTACATGAATGCTACCTGCTCTCTAACCCAATGCGACAGGGCTTCTAAAGAGCATTTACCCTCCCTCAGGACAAATCCTAATCGCAACATCAATTTCATGTTTAAAAAAGCCATGCGCTGCACATTTTTGTCTTTACTTTATGAGATATTATTATCTAACTGCAGGTGCTTGGCAGGAATGATTCAATTCCCCTTACACTACCACTATTAAATGGTTACCAGCAACAGACAACAGCTTCGTACACATAAAACATTTTGTATCAGATTATTAGCTCGCTGCTAGTACCATACGAGGCCACTTATCTGGTTGGCTTGTCAGTTTGGTCGCACTTTCCATTTGAAGTAGCGCAAAGAGGTGGCACCATGAGTGACATCCAGCCCAGGGCCTGCAGTAATTTTCCAAGGCCTGTCAGCCTAAAGACAGAGGTACGTGAAAATATTTTCTTTTACAGAGCACCAGAGGAAATTTGGTGAGATTAGGGCGGACACAGTGAAGCTGTGGGAAGGTTATTGGTGCTTTATTTCTTGTGTACATTACATAAACAAGCCTGACATCTTCTGGCAAACTACACTGAGGTCTTTGACGTGGCTGATGGGTTTTGGGAGTATAACAAAGCTCCTCCTGAGAAAGCAGGACACTAGTATTTCACTGCAGAGACATCTATTACTGTAGAACCCTAATCACAAGCTAAAAGGGACTGCAATGAGATAACCGTGGAATTCACAGTTAAATATGACAGATGTAAAGAATTAGGGGGAGTCCATTCCCCTTTGAACATCTGCTTGCCACCTTTCAGCAACTATTCAGGGGTCTTTTAAACCCTAGATGAATTATGTGATCTAGATATTTATTAAAAGAGAGCATCAAAGACTAAAAGAAAAATTCTTTGTAAGACAACTGGCACGAAAAACCATCTTGTCCCTAAACAAATCTTACAAAGATTGAAGATTTGTCTGACAAACTCATATTGCAGGATCAGAATCTTTGAGAAATGGATCAACTTGCACATTAAACTTCAAAGAAGAGATATCCATTTAAAAGGATGAGTGAATAATTTGTGTATTTTTCCATCTTCACACTTTTTCCACGATATACTGAGCATCATACTTTACCAGCAAAACACAATAAAAACCTCACCAAAATGAAGTGGACCACATTGTTCACTACAAYGAAAATGGGAAGCATAGGTCTAAGAGAATCAAGCTACAGAGATTATAAAAGAACAMAAACGCATTAAAAGTCTTCTTATTGAGGTACTTCTAAGGAAGAAAACATTTGATAGTAGCATTTCCAAAAATAGAGTATTAAGAACTTCAGACAAAAAAGAAACAAATGCACAGTAGATGGGTAAATAGATACAGAGCATGAAATCATGAAGGAATATTATCTACCTCAGTACTGATCTTTAGTATCAATTTCATTTCAAAGTACCACATAGATGCCTAAACTCAGAATTAACTGTGAAGGGAAATAAAAATAAAAGAATAACATAGAAGTCTCAACAAGCATGCAGTGACCTCAAAGCTCCCGTTTTTTTCATAACATTAAATGTGGGAAGACACATATGCAATTAATCTATACCTAAGTCATGCAATATCCTAGCCAGAGAAAGCTTCTCTAAGTTGCTAAGTGATGTTAAATCCAAGGGGAAAGAAATCACATTTACTGGTTATTTAATGGGGTATTATGTTTCTTAAAGCAAGGAGTAGCTCAGAAAGAAACTTAAGATATTTTGCAACAAACAGTCCTAAGCTGCACGCAGCAAGTTCCCAAGTGTATAAAGTCAATTAAGTGGCTGATTTAAAAAATAAAAATAAAAAAAAAGAACAACACCCAACAACTTATGGTGTTTTACTTCGTACTTTGAATGCCCTAGTGCTATACAAAGCTTTGTCAATGCCTCATCTTGGTCCACTAGAGAGTCAAAGGAAAGCTATACACTGATTTGATTGGTGCATAGGCTCAAACCCACATAGCACAGACCTGTTTATAATGAGTTAGTCTGAGTATAAGAGTTATTATCAGTGATTAAATATTTCTGATCTTTTCTTCCAAATATATTGTACTAAAGCTCCTGAGTATGTTCTGGGTCTATGTACATCCATCTGCACATTTTTCAGCAAATTGTCTGATGGATTCACGCCTATAAAAGAAATTAAGACATTCATATCACTGGTATACACTACATACAGATAGCACAATTTTTATGCACATACATATGCAAATAAAACAGTGACTATATAAAAATAAAGCCCAAGGAAGCGCAGAATGAAAAAATATACACACAGACTTTATATCCTTTTTGACAATACGAGGTCTTCTATTTTATCTTCTAAAGCACATCCTAAGAAAACAGGAAAGCAAGTTTATGGCACATTAGCTAGTTACCCTTGCTAAACTTGTGTCATTGACTTAGCTTTCAGAGCACTACAAATGAAAAGCATCACCATTCTAACAGCTGTAAAAATCATAGGTCTGAAATCACCTTATACCATTTTGTAAAGCCATATATTTTAAAGTGGTTGTCATATTGCAATTTTATCTTCTGTACATTTTACCATACACATCTCTTTTGTCCTCTACTATCAGTTATCTTTGCCCTTTTCCCAAAACACGATCTGAACATCGCTCCCCKCAAAGCCTGCCTCAAGCAACATTACTAGTCAGCAACTTTCTTAAAATTGCTTGCAGACTTATCTTCATTTATCCTGTTTGTGCTCTAAATAAAATTCATAGGATCAGCTCCTCCTAATAACATGAGCTTTACACCACCTCCACACCAGAGAACAACATACCTCAGACCTCCAGCATTTTTCCACCCTAGCAGCCTTTCCGCTTTGCTCAAACCAAGGACTCCCCCTGCTGATTTAACTCCCTCCTACACCCTCCATGAAAGGTTTAAAACTAGTGATACAGGCCCAAGCTAGAGAATTAAAAATTAAATTAAATTTGGGCTCATGTGACAAAGAATCTAGTCTTCTTGCCCAAAACTTCTTATGAAGATAGTAAGAGACTATTACCACGACATTCCTCAACCACATACACCATCAGCCATCTCAAGGTTTTCATGTGAAAGAACTGGAAGAAGGCAGGCAGAGAGACAGCCAGGCTCCAGTTTAGTCGCTGGCCATCAGAAGGACCTAAAGAAGCTTCAGAACATTTTCTCCAGTCATCATGTTGACACAAATAACTTTGATCCTCAATATCAAGCACAAAGATCTTAGGAGCAGGTGAACGTTGCTCTGAACCCTAAAGGCTGCTGAAGCAAGTAGAAAGGCAACAGTTGAAGCTGCAGGTCAGCAGCAGTGTAGATCCATCTCAGATTATATTACATATTACTTAGAATACCTCTGCTTACATCAACAATGAGATAATCACAAGATACCATGAACCAACAACAGCAAGAAGCCACTCTTAGATCCAGCAGATAAGTACCTTCTGTCCCTCCTCCACACAGCTCACAAATAGAAAAGCATTTCGCAAACCCATAATTCAGAGAAATATTTTAGTTCTAGACCTCTGGCAAAGGTATTGCTTACAATGCTCATAGTCTCTTCTCACCATCTCTGATGTTCTTGGACTTTCCACTTGCTCTCTTAACTGCAGCACAGGGAAGAGTTGGCATCCATAATTTACGAGCTACAAGCAAACTTTAAGTACGTTATTTACTACTGATAATACTGGCTGTTCAGTCTGCACTCTACACATCTGCTTCCTTCTTCAATACCTTTCCCCACACAAGMAAAAAGTTACAGGAGGGCTCTTGAGAGAAGAGAGTGCAAATCACAAATACTTCATGGAAGGAAGTCTGAACAACTTAAACCATTCTTTGCAAGTTTTCCAAATTTGGCTTTAGGTATCACTACATTTTTTTCCCCCAAGACGCAATAAAATATTACTTTCTATCCCAGTTAAAACTTGTCTTTTACAAACAAAGTAATCTATTTCAATTAACATCCTTAGGAGGGACATGCCCAGAAACATTTTTAAAAAAACAGATAATTAAACGCATAACATCTCTCTGCCTTTTTAATCGATCTTGGAAATYTCCATTTTCCTCCCCAACTGTAAATTCATAAAAAGTATAGAAAAGTATATTACCATAATATACAATTAAAAATGYCAGCTTCAGCAACACAAACTGAAAGTTTTATTTTATCTTACAAAAGAAAATAAGAGTCCAAGGAAGCATCAGCATTTCCTTCTTTTCTGGGTACGGATTCCTTCGCCTAGATTGGACACAAACAATCTGCCTGCATTTAGAGAACAAGGTGTAGCAATGCTGCCCATGAAACAAGGGAAAAGAAGTGTGACTCGGAGGTGTTATTCCAAGGGCAACTGGAATTCTTCACCGCAAGCTTGTGTCAGGCCATCACACTGCTAACACTATCTGTGAGCCTATACTTAAACATCTTTACTTTCAGTCAAAAGCACAGCAGGATGCTGAGATCTGTAGCAGAAAATGCATAGGACCTATTTTTTTGCCACCAATTCTATGATATGAACCTCTTTAATTAAACACCAAAAAAACCTGTTCCAGGATGCAGTTATTGCAGCTTCTGCAATAAAAATTCTTACTCCTAAGCAAAGCCAAAAAATAAGAACTCAAACACACTTGAAAATAAGAAAAAAGGTTGTGGGTGGRAAATAATAGCCACAATGCCCAGTGCTACGTTTTATTTCTTCAAGAAAGCCTGATGGGGATATTTTYCTCAATATTTATGAAATCAAAGGTGTGTTGGCCGGTGTGGATGAATATTCACATTAACCAAGTACCAATCTGTCAGTAACTCATCCTGCCTCTTACAAACTCTGAACGCAGCAACACAGGATAAAGGAAAGATTTGAGAAATGCACAAATTACAGAGACAACATATCTAACAAACATGAAAGGTTTATTTTGACCACTGTAAATAACTAGTGTGTTGCTTTATATGTGGAAATATACATATTAGATATATTTAAAACATTGGATAATTTAGAGCAACTGCAAAAGAGCATTTGCTTTGAAAAGACAGTAGAAGAGGGAGAGTTAATTACAGGCTTTTAACTGCCATGAGAAGGATAGTAGCTGAAGGAGCTTGGCTAGTAACAAAGATGAGTTCACACGTTCTCGTTCACATTTCTCAGTTATGTCAGCAAAGGCTGAATGAACAATTTAAAAGCACAATTCAGCATGAACTTCAAGAAACACTTTTACACAAATGAAAGTACACAGGCACATTATTCAGAGAATTTTAGAAGAAAAAAAATGAGTCCTCAGAGTTGAGCCRATTTTTTTTCAAAAAAAAATCTTAACTGAGAAAAGCATCACTTTATTTAAAAACATTTTTTTTAAAAGATTCTTAAATCACACAAAGACTTTGCAATCTATATAATTACTAGCCTGATACCAAATTGTCTGCCCCAAATTATTTTTGCTGATATCTTGAAACAGGTCACTGTGCAGATTCATCTGTTTTTTTTTTTTTCCAGCATGCAATTTGGCTCACATAAGACTAGATCTATATCTACTTGAAATACCAAGTTAAAACTCTGGGGGGGGGGGGGAAAAAAAAGTATTGAAGAATAAAATATTTGCATTACAATTCCTGATTTGTTTGCTAAGCATTTTCTACATAGACACTGAAAAGCATATATGGCTACAAAAAAAAGTAGTTCTGCAGTACAAACATTTGCGTGTATATGTGCATCTCCATACATACATATAAAAATCTCACTGCTATCTTAGGCCCATATGTACACCTTTTAATAGAGCCAAAGTATGCACAAGCCTGACCCATTCTGAGTTTTATTGCTCTTTAAAAGCCATTTACTATGCTGTCTGAAGGCTGACATTTTTCTCCAAAACCAAGATGAAAGTTTCATTCCTAGTTTCAGAGTAAAGACTGCATTAAAATAATTCTAAAATACAGAGAAACCATGTAGTTTTACAAGGATAGTACTAATGCAGATCTTTCCTCAAACCAAGTATTTTATATGACTAAGACTAATGCACCCTTAATGTGCATAGGAAGTGTTGTCAAATGAGATGCATTTTCAAGGAAATCTGATGATATTATAGGACATGATTCTTTTTTGTTACTTGTGGAAAGACCACGCTCTCGGAGCAATTGATTTCATACATAAAAGACAACATTTTGAAGGACCAACACTGCTATTTCTGGCTGGTTTAGAGGACCTAATTCCTAAGCTTGAGAGCTGCTCTGATAACTAATTACAAGCTAAAAATCAAGCAAGTCCAATTAATTTGAAACCCCTAAACATGAATCAGAATGACTTTTGAATTATTCCTACTCTTTTTTGACCCATCTTTCATGGTCTCTGATCTGAAAAAAAAAATATCAGTATGAATATCAGTTTTAAGAAATAAAGGTAATAAGAGACAAGYGATTTACCTTCTGAGTCTGCGTACAACAGACTCACCACTGGTAATTAGTTAAGTACTAATATGCAACACTGCTAAGTGAGAAGTAAACAAAAGAGACTGTAAAATTCAAATTAATATTATATCCACCCATGTCTAATCTTCATTTTCCACATATATGCTAGGCATTTAATAAAAGTGTTTCATGAATTTCTTCAGCTACAGTGTGCATAARCATTAAAGGATTATCTGCAAGACATCCAAAAATTTTTCACTTTAAACCCAGTTTCAGAAAAAAACCCAGATTAAACCCAGTTTCAGAAAGATAGTCTTTGTTGGTCACTTCAGAGAAAAAAAGTCCTCTCATATAAAAATACTTCTAAACTTACAAAAATTAAACAGCTATAAACTAGTTATGAACCATTTTAAAGGCAAAAACCAAGCAAGCAAAAACTGTGTTATTAATTGTGAAATATGAGATCCTGGTGCTTTTATTTCATTAGTTAATTATGTTGCTCCACCCAACCCTAAATAGAACACACACAATATTCTTTATCCAGGGATTTGGGAAACAGTAATCCTCATGAGGAAAAACTCCAATTTCATATAAATATGGGCAACACAAAAATCCCTAGCTCATTCTTATTTATTTGCTATTGACTTAAACCTCAAGTAACAAAAAAAAATAAAAATCCACGAGATAATATGAAAACCCAAMACTTACTAAAAAGCAATACACTGTAAAGCTGCCTCTTCTTCCCCTCAAAAAGAAACAAAATTCTGTTTTGTAATAAAAATCATTTATATCAAAAGTAATTGACTCATAGTGATGACATACAAAGACAAAAATGTCTCTGCTGTGAAACTTTCATGACAACCTCTCAGATTTTTCACCTAAAAAATGAAGTTACTTACCATCTACCTTCTCAGTCTCAGAAACTCTAACCTTTCATTGAAAAAAAAATGCAACAAATTTCACTCAAYGGCAAATCTAAAAACTCTTTTAACTCTTGATTTCACTTACTCTGAAGCTTATCTGAAGCAAGAGGACATTCCAAATCCACATAGACTTTCACTTGCAGGTGCTTCCTCTTTATAATGGGAAATAGCTCCTCTAATTATTGACAGCAATTCACTTATTTCAACRTGAGTTTTCCTTGTGTAAACACACAGCACTTCTTCAAACTTTAGCTTTTTAAATAACTTAAAGAATGCAAAGAGGAAACCAAGAAAGGTAGAGGAATCTTTGTCTGAACAAGAACTGAGAAAAGACTCACGGTCTACTGGAAATYTGAAAAACTGTTTCTGTTACAACAACAAAATCTCATAAATAAAACAAGCTTCTAGAATTTTTTTCATTGCATATTCATTAGATATTGGGTACAAATCATTTGTATAATTATGTCTGCCTATCCTCTATGAAAGAAAGAGTCCCAATGGAATAAAAAAATAACTTTGCTACAGTTCAAAAARAAAGAGTAATTGCAGATAGAAAAGATAAGCATGTTTGGAGAAGGAAAAAAGAAAACCCCAAATAGTCTTACAACATAAAGATATGCTACAGAAAAATAGAGACCTCCTGARGAACCCAACAACAACCACACACTTACTGCCAGCTGCCACTAATTTATGGAGATAACAACACTGCTGTGATTGACAGAAGCTAGGCCCCAGAGGGACTTCCTCCCAGGAAGAATGTAGGACAGCTGTAGCTAATTTATAAAAACCTATATAAAGAAGACAATCCCTTAAGAAGGAAGCTGCTGCTTAAAGAAGTTTGTCAGAATAATAGACTATGCTTAGCTTCCTTTTTTTTTTTCATCCAACAACAAAATGTAGCTTTTGCTTTGATATAAAGATTTCAAGAGTTTACTGAGGTTTCTTAGTGTAAGAACAAAAGAACAGAGAATTCCAAAATTATGTTACACATTTATTACTAATGGTCTTTTTATTTTATTTTTTTATTAATTTCATTAATTACTAATTTAACCATGTGGAGAAACCTATTACGGGGACCCATTAGAAGACTATGACATTAAATAACAGTCTGTGTAATTCATGTGAAATTGTTGATTTAAACAAACCCAAAACATTCTCTATAGATCAGCTTTCAGTGGGTGAATAAAGACGACCTGACAAATATCACGGATTTCTAGATCATGGTCATTTGCAATGGCTCCTAATTTGTTACCAAGTAAGAGAGAGTCCCAAAGAACTAGTTAGATATGTCAAAAAAATACCTCACCTGGCAAAGAAGGGCCTGAAACTCTAACCAACAATAGAACAAGGAAGAGGAGAAAGGTTATGCAGACACCAGTTACCTCAGTTTTAGATACCTTTGATGTGATTCATTTCACCCGGTCATTTTCCCCAGTCTGCTTTCATAGAGATTTTCTTTAGGTCTAAATTCAGATATTATGATGAAGAGTCTAATTCTCTAATTCTATATTTAGTAGTTAATTAATTGTGTGGTCCCTTCACTTGAAACAGCCCCTAGACTGACCACCAGAAGATATAAATCCGCAGGTATGGTATTTTTTTCTACCATGTTTTCTTATCATGCTACACCTAAGTGGTACCTGTTTTAGTGCAGTGTTTAGGTCTGAACTATACAGCAATTCTCACTTCCCTTTTCTTACCTCATGCAGATCAACGTTCTTGTCTCTCTTGACAGTCTGCTCCAAAGGATCTCAAAGGCTTCTCTTTCTTTCTATCTCAGTTGTGTTTATTTTGCTGCTTTTTCTTTGAAGTCTATGGAAAGAGTTCTACTCATTTCAATGAAGATTTGATTTGGCCTTTCATTTGAAGTGTTTCACCTCACTGTATCTTCAAAAATATTAGTCTATAGGCACAGGGATGTGTTTAAACAAAGCATAATAAAATGGCAATCATTTTGGTACCATGAAGTAAAGAAAGATGATCACATTTTTTAGTATCAATGAACTTATATTCATTAATGGCAAATAATATGAAGGCAACTTGGGTCTAAAGACTAATAACATTTACATGAACCAAATGTGAAAGTTTACCCAAAATATTGGGTAAATAATATACTGTATAAGTCATAAAATGCTTACATTAAATCCAAAATGAAGTTGAGATARTTTGGCTGAGCGAAGTGAGCATGGAGATTGATTTATTTTCATCTTTCAAGAATGTAAACATTTATAATGATACTTTTGTCTTGTTTAAAAATACTTCCACTGAATGCACAATTTCCACTGTCTGTAGTCAGAACACAGAGTCAATGCAACTTTGTGGGGAGTTATTCTCTCCACACTGCAATGTGTGAAATCCTACTGGCTTTGCCAAAGCTGCTTYTGATTGCACCCCGATGATGTGTCCTCCCTCCAGCCCATGACATCTGTAAGATAAATGTGCAGAATGAGAATAGAGGAAGGACACTAATATATGTTGTTTAGTTCTAAGAGATGCAATCAAACCCTTTCAACATCAGCTAAWGTATGTTTGGCAATATTATAAGACAATTAAAGTCTATAAGTATTGGCTGATAGAGGTGAATTATAAGTTCCAGAAGGCAACTGTCTGAAATAGGAGAGGCTGATTTAATTACCTGGCAATAATTCATAACCAAAACAGTTAGGTGCACTTGTGCTACACTAAATCAGAGCAGTAGACAATGAATTGCATAAATACTATTCAGACATATTGCAAACAATATTTGCAATTATATCTCTAGAGTAACCTATATGTRAAAACAGTAACATTTTCTTAAAAAATAAGGCTCTTAAAAGCAAATAACCAAAATATTTTGATATTTTTGACTGTGGTTCAAAATATAAAATGTCAATAGAACTATTTTTTTCTCTTGGGAGTTGGAGGTTTTTTTGCCAAAATACTACTTTTGTTTTAAAAAAGAATTCAGTGATATCATTAAAATCCAACCAATCTAAAATAAGCCTGTTATTGTTACCTTGCATGGTCTTTGAATCATTACCAATCTTCCATGTTACAAAAGCTTTGTCAGGCTCAGATATAAACTATTTCTCTGGGAGCAGAGCTAGTCTTATTGATTCTCAGGATCCTTTGCCTGGGCCATGCTTATACAGGTTGTGTTTTATATCACACATACACAACTTCTAAGGATTCCTACTTTTCTGCTTTTATTTTGCTGTCTCTGTGGTCTAATATTTGTTCAGAATCTCCCTTCTTCAGATTAGGAGAATGGCTGAGATTGCAAAACAAATTGTAAGAAAAGAACAAGATTTTCTGATCAGTCTGACTATCTTCTTGTGGTATTTCATGTGCACAACCATATTTGAACTGGAAAGTGCGATTTACACTATACCACCCTAGAGTAGTCTAGAGAGTATTTTTTTATACAGCCAGAAACTAAACAGTTAAAAACTAATTCACTGTTAAGCATATTAACAGACACTGTTATGTATATTGGCTGTATGATTTTCCACCAAGTAAGAAATCTTGCTTTAATTGACTTCAAATTGATGGTACCAATGTTTTCAATAAACAAACAAGTTACTGTCAAATGAAAGAAATCGTTAAGTTCCATTTTCACTATCCCTTCTCAGGACAAATTCCCTCTTAACATGAAGTTAAAGGACATTTGGGCTTAATAAACATTATAAAATATGACCCCAAATTACTGAAGATATGTAACACTATAAAAAACTTCTCTTCAGTAAATTAAAAAAAGGTCTGTTTTGTAATTTAACAGCAAGACCAAAGTGATMGAAAATCCCTATCTTTGATTTATTCTCTGGAGTCTAGTTATCACAGACATTACTGATCTCTGCACAGTATCTTAGGCTATACATGGCTGCAATATTTCTTTCCTAATGATATTTTTTCTTTCAGATTTTCATTTCTCTCCAGGCTACTTTTTTTTCTTTTTTTAATGAGATATTCAGTGTCATATATTAACGTCTAGAGTAAGAGCATCTGAGTTACACTGGTCAGCAGAATTCATCTCAAAGAATCACTTTTTGGTCTGAATCCCAGATTTCCAGACCAGACAATGTCCACAGACATGATGTATTAGAAGCTGGGGAATGCAAAACCAGAATCTTTTCAGATCTTCTGAAAGGGTTACACCTTCCTCATTCCCCCAAATATTGGATAGCAAGTTTAGGTTGCTCTGAATCCACTATAAAATAGCCACTATTAGTTCAATATTATTACCATAAATGTGCAAGTCATTACCATAGAGAGGAATTAGCAGCAGCTCTTCACCATTATAAAATCCTAATCTGAACCATTCTAACTCTCAGGTCATACAGACCTGCAAAAGAGAACATTCGTCACATGGCTATGTAAAAACTCCATAGGCTGCGACTTACGGACATGGAGAACTCCATAGGCTGCGACTTACGGACATGGAGAAGTCCATGGGTTAATGTACATAAGAGCAAGCCATAAATGCAAACATTCTGCAGTGCGGCACTGGAATGATCAGTCTTATCTTGGGACAAATCCAAGAGGATTTCTTACATTTTTGCTTCCTTTTTAGTGCTTGCTTTCTGAAAATCAAAGAACTCTGTGCTTGGCAGCTCAGCACCAGCAGTGCATAGTGCTCTGCGCTTGTCAGAACCAGCTGCACAAAAATTAGTGACATTAGACTATATGAAAGCCAAGCTGAATATGTCATCTCAAATCTGAAGAAAATAAGATACTTCTGAAAAGAATTAGTAAAAATAACTTACTGGATACTCAAATGCATGAGCAATTACAGCACACTGGAACATTTCAATAAAGTGACTTTTTCTAGAAAAGTCCTTTAGTCAAAATCTTTGTTTGGATAAATTTGTTTTACTAAGATTCAACTGCAGAGCGAAAGCTCTGCAGAGTGAAAGAGCAGAAGCCTTCTCTTTAAAATGACAGCCAGATTGATAGATAGATCGATAGATACATCTCTGTATTTTATTAAGTTCCCMAAAAAATTTAATATAGTTTACTGCGCAGCTCTAAAATAGGATGCATACAAGAACACAAGAGGATTTTTCTTTAGCAATCATATCCTGCCCCTTGAGAGATTCCTAAGGGAACTGAATTAATAAATTTTATGCGCAGGCACTTATTTCAAAAAAGACTGCTTTTAAACAAGTTTGTAATACAGGTTTTCTTCCTGAAGTGCTGAGACACTGTAAACACATATCCTCCAAAACACAGTGCTGGGCAAATGGATGTAGTCTAGCAAATGACAGTGGCTGTCGCAATCTGCCATTAGTTAGGTTTGAAAAATACTTTCCTTCATCAACTTGCCACACAAAACTCTGACGCTTAAAAGTTCCTAAGCTAGGTCCCTAACGGCAAGCAGAAATTAAAACAAATTTCCTTCTTCATTTTAAGTAAGAAATACAAATAAATAAACTTGCAGCATTCTGAACAGCTTGAGATATTTTAGGGCATAAATTTGAACAGTACTGAAGCTGTAGCCTGTTTCCAGTCCTGAGCCAGCCTGTAGAAAATGGGCCCTGGCACCCAGGATGCTCTCCAGAGCTTTGGGTTTGGCTAATAGCTTGCATGGAGCCAGCCTGATGTCTCTCAACCTCTCTCAAAGTTATCTTTAGAATATTTAATTAAATAAACTAGGGCCATATTAGCATATCTTTTTTTTTTTTCTTTTGCTAACTAACTTTTTGGCTTATTTAAAAATAGAAAATCGATAACGAATATGATCTATTCTTATTTACTTTATGTAAGTTATGTTCTGCATTCTGCAAATGCTGCCTCATTAGTTTCCTCTGCTCACTAAAGTTAATTTATTCACTTTAAAAAGAGAACAAGACTGAATACAATCCCATAGCTGTGCTGAGCATAATTAGTTAAATTGGCAGTCATTTAATTAAAATCACAATTTACAGTCAATGTTCTAGAAGATTAAAAACAGACTACTTTGGTAATGGGGGAAAAAAAAAGTTGAAGTAAGAAAGAGCAGTTGTCCCCTGACAACACAAAAAGTTTCTCATCCTGACATTAGCACCATACCTTTTTATTTTATATTTAAATTTATTCAATGACTATGGTGTCCACAGAAGGTCTGACTACCCTTTGCACACGTAGAGCAGCTTGCAGGCCTTCTTTTGTTATTTTGAAGTATCTGAAATGGTGGTTGTACTGGGTAACCATCGAATGTAAGCTGCAAAAATTTTGCCTTCAAATCTCAAAATGATGACAATGTAGGCACTCTGAATTTGAAGGAACTTTATTCCTCTTTCCATTCAAATACACAGCAATTAATAATTATTCATGGTTATAAGAGCTAGGTTGATATGGCCGACAAACCCTCASGTGAAACAACCATTACAGAATTTTATGAGACTCCTGCTGGAAGCTTTCAGATATCCAGCTCTATRTAGAAAATAATACTTTTAATTGAATGCTTAAAGAAAGTAATCAACAATCTCACTTCACACATTGAATTTCTGGATCATTTGTTTGCATATATGGAAAATCTCCTTAAATACAGCCTAAGAAAATGGAACAGATTTCTGATTAGTGAAAATGGGGAAGGAATATATGACCTATGTGCAAATATATTCCTCACAGCTACAGTCATTCATGTGGTCCACTGGCAGTTTTTGATTAACTGCTGGTTTCATGCACCAACTGACCAATTTGTTGTAAGTGCATTTTCTCTGTTGTGGAGGTTAGTCAGCTTCTTGTCAGCTAAATAACTCATTCATCTGTGTGAAATTCCCTCTAGGATTTTGATCGCCTAGCAGGATTATTTCTCACAAATGAAGCTTGCCGTATTTTGTGGCAATCCTCTTCTATGCAATCAAATCCATCCAATAAAATTATATTACAGAAGCCTCAACTGCTTGTATAATTTATTGAAATGAAAATCTATGGTATATTTCTATGAACATGTCAAAAATGTATCTTGATCATTATTTAAGTATGAAGATATCTTCATTCCAAATAACTTCTTTTGAAAATAAAGGATTATGTATTCCTAAGTGGCACCTTCCAAAACGTATCTGTGCTTGCTTGGAGACAACTGGAGAAAAATCCTTAATTTGTCCAAGCATTTTCACCATCCCATCACTAGYGCGACAAGTCACGAAATAGCAAAGCAGAAATTATCCAGGCACAGAAGATATTTTTAATTTTGTAATTAGCTTTTATTTCATGCATCCCATCCCTGCCTCAGCTGCTTAAACAGTATGATTTCCCAGTTACAGTTTCTACCAAAACAGTAGTATTCCACCCAAGTCTCAAGCACAAAATGCATWATTTTTCAATTTATGTAATATACTGGCAAAAAGTCATGCAAAGCATTATTACTAGTTTCACTTTTGCTCTTGTTTTATGTGTTATCTAGAATTAGTCCACAATCATTATCTATACAAGCTTAGGCATTATTTCCAAGTAATTTAATACAAGTCAGATTCAATATTCACCGAAGTCAGTAACAAAATTACCAAAATGATCTTTGAGTTACATACAAAAACTGGAGTTTCTCCATGGCTTCTTAAAGAAAAAACATTTTTGACGTTTGGTATTATAAATTTCTTGAGAGGCTCTGAGGAAAGGCTGACTAATRTAAGTCTAGTCGGCACAGTTTATACTTTGTATATTATGGTAAGTCAGTTTTTATTTTAGGTATTGCGTAATGGTAATGTCTGATAATTCTGTTTTACAGGGGCTTTTATTCAAGAATATTAATGTTATTTTAAATCTATYTGGAATCTAATACCCAAAACACAGCACTACATGACATAGTTGTGTTCAGAATCTCTTCATAGATTGCTTTTGCACTACAGAACTTATTCTTTATATAATTAGTAGGAAAAAATATACAAATCTTAAGTAAACTATTCTCTATATTTCATAAAAATACTATCTAGAAAGTATACTTTCTATAACTTCCAGTAATATTTTCTAATAGACAGGAACTGAATAACTAAGGCAGTGACAATATGCCAATTTCTATAAGGTTAGAGTTGGTTTGGGGCTAAAATCAGAGCTGCACAGTCCTGAACACTGGGGATTCGGACCACCTTTAAGACCACCTTTTCTCTACAGACTTTAAGTTTCACATTCAAAGATGTAACAACAGAAGAGTTAAGCTATAATGAACCATAAAATAAAATGCATCCACAACCCGGTGCCTAGAAAATACTCATTAAAATAAGAAATTCCAAGCCTTGATACTGCTTTGACTTCCTTCTTGTTTGATCTTAATGTGAAACAATTTATAACATCAAAATGCTTTTATTTTAGATTTTTTTTGCTTGTAATGCCTGCATTCATAATAGTTATTATTTGCTTTTCAAACAACCCTTGAGAAGAAAAAAAAAACATTAAAATTATCATAATAAATCCACTGGAGGATTTGTTGCATAGGAATATCAAAGAATTTAGCATGCACTGAGGATTCATTGTCATATGAAACACTGAAATGTTAATGATATTAATCTCAGATAGGGTGTTTTTCTTTTGATTAGATGCTACACATTGGTTTGACAGTCTTCATATTTTCTAGTTAGACTGATAAATTGAATCAACTTTAAATTGCACTGTTTTTTACTCCAGTTCATAAYAAAACATACATTGTGGGTTACGAGCAGCTGTGACGCACTTACACTTTTATAGTTTATCATTTAAAATTTATAAGGAAACAATTTTATTTCTAAATTAACCAGCAGGCATACTGAGTAATGTAATTTAAAGTTGATTTTTTTATCTGACTTATAAAAAGCTGATCCTTTTAAAGTCCTTTTAGCTGATGATCCTCCCAAGAAATTCTTTAGTTCGGAGTAATCAAGACAAACAATCTTACTGCCTTAAATACACGTATAGACAGGCACATGTACTGAACTGTACCCTGAACAGAACCCGGCAATTGACTTTAGTGGATATGGGTGGAAATTCTACTCCTATCAATGTCACACAGTCAAGATTTAGTTTACATTACAAGAAAACAGCTGGAAAATAGAAACACGTCTGTAAGAAGAACATTGATCTATATAATGATTACTGATGAACTTTTTCAGTATAATAGGCAAAGCACTTGAAAAAACAAAAATTCACTGTGAAATCTTAGAGAGGGTGAAAATCACCTTCCACCCAGAAAACCCACTTTTTTGTCAACTAACCTTTTAACTCTGTATACCATAATATTTCTCTTAGAACAGCACAAACATTCATTGGTCAAGTTTGCCAAAGCAGAGTTCATAATCTGCCACATTTAACCCTAGATTAGGAAAGTAACTTGTTTTATTTCCTTGTGTTAACTTGTGTTATCTCGTCATTAGTGTTCACAACTAATAGCAGCTATTGACACCTCTTTTCTATTGCATTTGCCATTTCATCACTCTAAAAAGGAAAAGGAAAGAGCAGGAAATGGAGGAAGAATTACCTGGTATAAAGATATAATTCTGCTCCCAGGAAGCTGATGAAGGAATGATTGACGATTCAGTGGGAGTTGAGGAGTAAGGCAGGATAGCAGTTTCTTCAATGATTTGTTTAAAATAAAGTTACTGATTAGTAAATTTTTTCCTGATGTCAAAACAGAAATCTCAGTTTGAGGTAGTGTTCAAAATACAATCTATTTTGTATCAAAACGTCTTAGCCAATTTGAGGTAATTATTCATCATTATTCCCACTTCACAGATAAATGCRCAGAACAACAGAAAACGCTCTATCTGTCTAGTATTGCTGCCTCTGAGATGCTCTTCTACGACATCAATCACTGGTATCTGAGAAAAAAAACTAATGCTAGTCAGCTCCAATGAAGTCAGAACTCCTACTAACTTAAAATGAAGCCAAGATTATACTTTTATTTTGATTATTCACAGCAGTCTTGTGTTTTGCAGCACAGGTGTGGGAAGAGATGTACGGTGTTGCTCCCTTTTGCCTCTTTTATCAGAGATAGTTAATACAGAAGAAGAAAACCCATCAAACCTTCAAATCACGTAGCTCAACTGCAGAGCACGGGCAYTCTGGCTCATTTAAAACCTGATGTCCCTCAAAGCCAAACTGTTTACCTGCAGCTCCAGCTCAGTCTGTTTGGCGCTGGAGACACGCAGCCAGAACAACCACATCTGTTGCAAAGATGAAGAGTGCTGGCTAATTCTTGTGTCATCCTTATTAAAAACAAACACAATATGCTTTATATTCTAAGTGCTAAAGCAAAAGGCAAGAATAAATTTCCTAAAGAGCTATATGCAGATACTACCGTTTATTCCATTACAAATTGCTTCATCCTTAGCAAACCTTGCAAAGCAGTTACAAAAAAAAAAAAAAAAAATTACACCTAAGCACAAAGCATTTGTACTGAAATCCTCACTTGCACACATTAATAAAAATCTTTCAATATCCTTCAGCTCTTCCACATACACGTTTAAATCACTATCCATCAGGAACCTATATATATGTAGATCAGATACAGCAATAACTAATGAAGAATATTCAAACTGACTCTCCAAAGGAGAAAGAAATAATTTAATTCATTGCAGATAGGATAATGCAAACAAAGCCAGAAGTGGTAACTAAAAGTAGGAGCTATTTTCTCCTTGCATTAAATCCTGAGTTCCGTCCCTTGAAAAAGCCACCACGACCTATGTCAGATGCGGTGGAAGTGCTGTTTKTGACTTGCTTTGACACAACTAAGGGGGCAGAAGTAAGCCAATGGGGCAGATAACAACAGTATCTGTAAAGGAATTTATTAAAAATATACTCAAAGTAGATGTTTTTGATGGCCTACATGCCTCATATTTTATTTATGTTTTGAACACATTTTTCTGCRTATGATCTCATGCAATTTGTAACAATTATAACAAAAATCTAGAATCGGGTGATTTTGGAGAATATCTGCTAATTTATCAAGTGAAGTAATTTATTGCACCAGCATACACCTAGTTTTGTGAACTCTGATCCATTTCCCTTTTACTAATAGATTAGAATATACGAGTGAGAATGCTTTTTTYCCTCTTTTGTAATAAGGCTATTTAAGGTGATTTTTACATGAACCAAATGAGAAGCACAATATTAATTAAGGTATACATTCTCCAAATAAATTAAATGTGACAGGGAGAAGAAAAGAACATGGTTTACTGAGCTACACTTCCATTAACTATTTGCCTTTTGCCACCAGCCTTTGCAATTCCTGCTTGACAGAGGGCTAGTTTGGTGAAAGGAGGGAAGGCAGACAAAACCATATTGGAAATATGATCTGTAAATAAAGAAAAGAGGGTCAAAAAGTTCAGATGCATAAACTGCATGAAGCTTAGTTGTTTAAATCACAGGAGACAAGTTTTCTAAAGCACTTTTTTCAGGAAAGATAGCTTTATTCTAAGATTTTTCCACCTCTGAGAAAAGTAATTACAACCCCACTGCACAGACACTGCAGATTCTGTCTGCCACGGAGAACGCAGTGGTATTAGCTGGAAGAGCAGCTACTGTTTGAACATATCCAGCAGTGCAAAGCAGCTATCCTGACCCCCATGCCGATTATACACCTTTCTCTGAACAGAATGACCAGCATAGTATTTTTATCTGTAGGAACAGGCAGTAGCACCAAGCAGACAACCAGGAACAAGAGAAAATCCAAAACACAACATTCACAGAGTAGTTATCCGACAGCTCTGCCTCACTTTATAAAAGTGATCATGTCAYATAGACATTTTTGATGAGATGAGGTTTACAAAAGCACTTCACATCTAAAATTCCACTGAAAGGTTGAAGAATTTAGATCTTTTAAAGAATCCCTAATTACACTTTTCTCAGTAGAAAATTGGATGTTTGACAGTACTGGGTGCATTAAAAATAAAAAGTTTAAATTGCATTATATAAGCATTAGCAAATATTTTCCTAATAGGCCAGTATCACCCTACAATTATGTTTCTGCTTCACTGGGTAAAAAAATAAGYACTTTGGTATCTCATTATAATCTCTCATTATATACCTGCTTAGCTCGGCAGCACAAAATAACTAAGTAATTTTCTTTTAAAGCGCTTTTAACTGACAGATTCTTATCACAGGTGATGGGAAGGAAGAGGATAAAGACCCTGAACGTAAAGTTCAGATGATTCTGTGGTGGGGGGCAAGTCCATAGTCTGCCAGCCTGGGAGGGCAGGTGATGGTTTTCCCAAAGAAAGGGAAAGGAAGATAAATTTGGATGATCCAGGTTAATTAGACTTGCCCAGTAGGAAAGAGAAATAGGCTTTGGGGTTGTGTTTCAGAAATTTCCTTTTTTTTTCTTCCCAAAGAGGAGGAGAAGCTGACTATGAGAGCCCAGGAATCTTTGATCATTAATTGAATGACGCCAGTTTTTTATTTCAGAAGGTAACTGAGCTATTTTCTTGTGCTCTATAATAAAYGTCAGTCAACAAGAAGACTACTCACCGCAGGCGTTTTTTGCTAGCAAGCTTTTCATTAGGAAAAAAGGACAGATCATCATTCATTTGGAGATGAGGTCCTCAGAGCTAATTTTCAACATACCACAACTCATGCTCTATTGCTACTGTTTTATTTAATTTCACAGAAATCTGAGAAAAAAAAAATGAAATACAGATACACCTTCAATCTTATTTTATGTGGCACTACGTAAAATGGCCTCTCCGTTGAAATGATAATTTTCTGTCAGCCACTGATCTGCTCTTTATRATTGCTTGAAAAGGACCAGTTTTAGATGTATAGAATTATTCTGTTCTTTTTATACTGAGATAACAGAAGAGTCAGTTAAAAAGTCCGTTTGAATTAATGTTTTCATGATGCTAAGTGAATTTGAGAGAGAGAATGCAACTCACTTAGGAAACTGGTTACCGGGTAACTGGCTGCTCTGATTTACACTTTCAAACACGCTGGTTATCAGAAATGCTTCAAAATAAAACACATATTTTAACTAAGATTATGGCTGCTTTTTCCACTGTTTAAATGCACATGCATAACTTTGAGTAACATCAATAAAAAAAATACATAAGTGCAGAGAGAAAAGTTCTTCTTTATTCATTAATTGCTCTTTATTTTCCAATACAGATCAAGTTATATGTAAATGTAAATGACACACACACACATATATATACATACATACAACACACACAAAATGCTGTTGACTGTATCAACTTGTAGAGTGTGTAGAGCAAAATGAGTAATACTCTGCATCGCTCAAGTCTTATTCCTTGCGTAATCCTTGATAAGATGGTGTGAAAGCATCTTCAAGTACAATGCAATGCACAAGSTACCCATGCCTTGGTACCCTACGTACCTATTGCAGAATGGAGCTAATCAGGCTGCTATCGGTAGGCGTTGGCAGRTCAACTGATAAACGATCAATCAAAATTGGATATCAGGTAAGAAATGTACAGTGTTTCCATGTTAAGATTCTCTCAGATGTAGTCCTTTGTTACTAGTATTATACCTTAGCTTTCCTACTCTGTAGCTGCTTAATTGGAATTTCATCGAGACACACATAAAACATATTAGGACAAGTACTCTGTGTATAATGATAGAGAACAATTCAACAGGGTGCTTTAAGGAAAACTTAAAATATGCCCAAAAGGGCATCTGCAAACTGATTTTTCATTCTTTTAGCGATTACTGGAATCTTTATACTGATGGAATGAGGTACATGGCAAAGGCAGTAGTGTTTTGCACCACAGCTAACTTCTACGCTACTTAAGAAGACCTTTACTGCCATCTTCAGGAGTGTCTGGCCTTATCCTAAAACACACTGCTCTTCTCAGTATGGATAGACACTACAAATCACTAGATTTGCTGAAGGTGGTGAGTCACATGTGCTCCATTAAAGGCATAATAAAACAAAGCTAACTCTGCATCCTTCTCCCTGATAATTAGAACTGAGCAAAGCAATTCGGACTAAAAAAAAAAAAAAAAAAAAAAAAAGCAAAAACTTCATGCAATTGCATTGATTTGAGTAAGTCAGGACATTTGTTTCATTCTACATTTTAAAACTAGTTGCACAGACAGTATTATTTGCAATAGAGTCAAAACACAGGTGTCAGAAACTCAGAACATGTATACAACAGCACAATGCTCTACAAAATTCCAGTATAGAACTTAAGTCCACAAACCTGCCAAAAAAAAAAAAATTCTAATACTTCTATTTTATATAAGCAACTGAAAATACTATTGCTGCATTTAACAAAAGAAAAAAAATTATTATAGCGCTAGAAATAAAAAAGAAAAAAAAAATGGTTCTTCATTACGCACCACATTCTGCTTTGGGCGACCACTTAGGCCATACAAAGATTGCACCACATTTAGCATTTATACCGCACAAGAATTATGAAGTGCACAAGGCACAGAAAATTGGAGATTGAAAAATTCTTACTTATTTGCAAGGCATGTATCTTGCAAAGAAATCAACAGTGTTTTAATATTTAGTTTATCTCATCCTTTTAGAAGAAGGCAGAGTTGCGAGTGACAAAGGAAGTAAATCAAGGTAGATGAGCAATGTCCTATCATATTTTTAATCCCTGCTAATAAGCTCAAACAGAGCAGCTCCCCCAGGCTTCAACATGAAAACAGCAGAATTCTAATTGCTGTGTGCAATTAATAATTTCTGCTGGCACCTAAGTGGGTATATAYGACCTATGCATGCAAATTAATAAATTAGTCTCCTGTATTTTGAAATATTTTTAAAATTCTTCTAATTTTTCAAAAGCCTTTTATGAGGAGTTGGGTGCCTAATATTGATATCACCAATGCAGATGTCCATAGAACAAGTGTGCRTTGCTTCTGCATATACAAATGCAAAGAGATTTGCAATTCTAGAGATTTCTAGAGAAACTAGAGTTTTTTTTCCGAGGAGACATTTCYTCCATTTCTTGAGTAAGTGTGACTGTTGGCTGCCTTGGTACTCTTCCCATTTTTTTTCAAAATCCTTCTGCAGCAAGTTAGGTCTCTAACAAGGAGATCACACGATGACATGGATGTCTGACATGCAGTGTCAAACTTCCTTCCTTCCACAAATAAATATTCCCAGCATATCAGCTTATGCAATTATTCACGAACTGGTTCTCTTTGCCAAAGTGCCACACTAAATGTTCATGTTGTATTGTTACGTACTTTCCAGAAAGTAGCCTAAAAACAAAGGAATCCTTTTTCCATAACTCAATGTCTTGTTTTCAGACATAAAACCTTACATCAGGCTAAAAAAACATTTTGTATTAGCACAGTTCCACAAATGGTCCAAAATATCCTGTATTTGTTTTTATTATTTACCAAGCCATTTATTTTTTGTGCCATGCATGTTATAATTAATTCCAGATCGGCAACAGGAATGTTCAGCAGACAGGTCCTTTRCTGGTCTTGGCGCATAATGATTCCACGCTGACATCTCCCTTTGCAATTTCTTATTAGTCAATTCTTAACGTACTTAATATGGCATAAATTGACAAGAGTAATTTCATGTTTGTAAATAGGAAATTGCATGGTGCTTAGGCCTTACAAGTTTATGAAATCACACTTTAAATGATATCATCATTGATGAGTAATAACGTTAAAATCTCACTTTTTATATTCTGTAACGAAAACATCCTTTGCTTTAGTTCTGCCCATCATGCCAGGTATGAAAAGTCATCAGATGAACTCCTTTTAAAGCTAAAATTTACTTAAAGAATTCATTACCTTCTGATTTTTGGGAACCTGACTTGCAATTTGTGAACCCTTGCAATTATTCTGTAAATGACAGTAGAATTTGRCCGTACAAACTGTACCCAAATTTTTCTGGGCAATTTTCTATAACATGTGGAAATTCTGACACCTTATGGCTGTTCTTGTAAAYGACTTACTGAATAATGACCATAAGCAAAATGAGCAATTTAAAAGCTATTGAGATTCATGTAAATTCTCTCAAATTCTCTCATGTGTGACTCTCTCACACATGTCACGGATACTCAAAATATTTTAGTGTCCTTCTGATGAAGACTGAAGTCTTAGGATAATTTTTGTCCTCTCTCTGGGTTCACTTGTAACTGCCTTTATGCACGATTTCTAGCACATCAAAGCCAATGGCAGTAATCAGAAAGGGTGCCTTGTATTAGCCTCAGTCCTCTCATTCCAGCTCAATCAGACTGTACATATGGCAAGTATTTGTGCAGTTTATGAGAACTAACTATACCTCTAGTCAACTATATCAGTTGCTAGTCCATGGCTAAACTTACCAGTTTTCTACCACTGAAACTTTTATGAGACTTTTTTGTTTTGTTTTGTTTTGTTTTTTTGTTTATATGTACAATTATCTGGGTGGAGAGAAGAGTAACGAGCAAAGCATTTGTATGACACATGCTCAGCCGCCATGTAGCTACACAGCTCCTCCCATGGAAGCTTCAATAGGCTCACTCTTGCTTTCAGAAAAATTTAACTAGCTCCTTTAAAAATAAATGCAAACAATGCATTCACCTGACAATATATGTACATATTTTCATTGAAACATCGCTTTCCATGGTGCTGCAGCATACTCATTCTTCCCCTTTCGTGGGGACAAAGGGTTAAACATGAACTGGAACTAAGGCAACAACCTGCTCTCTACGTCTTTTTTTAATGCCACGAGGCACGGTTACTTTAGGCAGGTGCCGCGGCAGGGCCTGAGGGATGATTTGCCGAGTGCAAAGGAGGACACACGGGAGCAGGACTCGGGAAACCCACTGCCCGCGGAGCTCTGCACCCTGCCTCCAAACTGCACCAAGCGGCCTCTCCTGTTCTTACACAGGAAGCCTTATTTCTCATGTATAACTGTGTGTTGATTTCACTGCGGCAGAGCGGGAAGATGCGGCTCCAATCCGACCACCCCGGGGGTTCCCCCAYTGCCCTCCCAAAATGGCACCCCCCCGCGCCCGCCATTACGGGGGCGGAGCCTCTGACGTCACACGCTCGCCCCGCCCCTACACCTCAGCCGCGACCGCCCGGGCCCTCAGGGTGTTCTTGCGCATGCGCAGCGCCCGGCGCGGCCTTCCCGGCGTGCCCCGCGGTTGGTGGCGTCACGAGCGGTTTCC
>NW_020454450.1:303153-320358 GCF_003342845.1 Nothoprocta perdicaria
CCCGCCCGCCGCCGCCGCCATGGCGCTGCCCCGAGCGCCTCCCCGCCGCGGCGGGGCCTCCCCGCGCCGCCCGCGGCTGGCAGGTCGCTGCTTGCGGCCTTTCCCGGGGCCCGCTGCGGCTTTCGGTGCCTGGGCCTGCCCGGCGGGCGGCTCCGTGTCCTGCTCCCGGTGGGAGYCCCGCGCGTGGGCCTCTCGCGCGGTGCGAAACGTGTCCGCGTTGTGTGTTGGGGGCGCAGCCTGGCCTGTGCGGCCGGGTGGCTGTTTTGTGAAAGCTGAATGCAGGCAGCTTGAAGATAAAGCGTTATCATGCGTCTTTATAATGTTACTGCATTATAATATTTGATGTTCCTTTAACCGTTTGGTGCCAAAATCCATGGTAAAGGTGGATTTTAAAAAAAAAAAAAAAAACTTTTTTTTTGTGTGTTTTTGGTTATAGGAATCTTATTAGGATTTCCTAGTGGTATAAATCTTACAGTAAATGGGAAAGCTGCATGGGGACTCTCAGGGAAGAGAAGTTCTAGAAGTTAGTGGTTGACTACATTTGTTGCCAAGGAAGAGAGTTATCCCTGAGTCAGAGGATAGATGCCTATAAAACAAGTGTTCCTTTAGACCTAGCACCAAGAGATGGTGTCTGTGTGCTCCYTCCCTTGGAAGCTTTAGATTAGACTTGCTGTCATTTCTCTCTGTCTTTTAGTGCCGGCTTCAGTTTTTGTGATGTTCTTGCTGAACCCAACAATATAGGGAAGTACTTAGAATACTTGAAAATAAAAAGTAATATTTTGCATGTTGCAGTATTTGAAAATAAGAAGTGTCAATTGATTTCAAGCAGATAGGAGAAATAGCAATATTAATTGCTACTCCATCTTCCTGTTAYCCTTCAGATGTTCCAGATATTTGCTTGCATGCAATAATTAAATTAGTTGGGTAGTGACAAAAACTATCATGTTCATTTTTCTTGAGGGTCTTGAAAATATTTTGTGTTTATGCCCATCTATGAAAATATATATATGTGTTCAGATATTRGATATATATGTTTCATATATTCACAAACACAAATATGTTTTTCACACTAATATTTGAATTGTGGAATAGTAGAGGTTGGAAAGATTGCAGGCRGTCATGTGGTCCAGCCTTCTTGCTGAAACAGGACTGGTTGCTCAGGACTGTGTCCAKCTGGCTTATAAAAATCTRCAGGGATGGAGGCATGGATGGGTAACCTGCACCTTCACAGTGGAAAAAGTGTTTTCTTAAATTCAAATGGAATTTCTTAGAGTGTTTCAGTTTGTGCCCATTGCTTCTCMTGCTCGCTGGGCAGCCCTGAGGAATGTTTGTCAATGTTTGCCACTTTCCCATCAGATATTTACAAACATTGGTAAGATCTGCCCTCAGCCTTCGTGTCTCTGGGCTGAACAGCCGCAGCTCTTTCACCCTCCCTTATATTAGAGATGGCCTCAGCAGTGCTGAGTGGAGTCGCTTCGCTTGACCTGCTGGCAGCGCTTTCCTAATGCAGCTCAGGATAGTGTTGGCTGCCTTTGCCACAACTGTGTTTTGATAAATGGTTTTCAGCTTGTCCACCAGAACCACCAGGTCCTTCTAGGCTAAATTGTTCTCTGGCAAGTCAGCACTAGCACGTGCAAGTCCATGATGTAAAATTTTGAACACGAGGAGGTTTGGCGGTAGAATAATATCTCGCACAAAAGCAGTATTCACTCAATTCTTTTGAAGAGAAAACTTTGCAGGTGATGTGGCGATGTGTTTCATGCCTTCTCATAGCATGCCTGAATTGTGTCCATCCTGTTTTTTGGATCATTTGTTTTACTAGAGGATATAATTTGTGTTTAGCTGAATAATTGAGTGGAATGAGAAGTCTTTTGTGGTGACAACTTAAACTTGTTCAGCTGTTGAACAGTTTCATAATTAATTGGATCATGTTCATCTCTTGATTTAGGACAAAACATTTGGCCTAAAGAATAAAAAAGGTGCAAAACAACAAAAATTTATCAAGGCTGTGACTCACCAGGTTAAATTTGGTCAGCAAAATCCACGTCAGGTAAGCACTGTATCATCTTTCTTTCTTCGTTTTGCCACTGTGCCTACAGACTGTCATATAATGAAAYAGAGAAAAATGGAGGTGTTAGTCACCTGATATATTGTGACTGATACAGATTTAAGTAGTTGTATTTAGAATACCACCTCTTTGTTGTTCTTGCAAAGTTTCTCTGGCTTAGGATTTGCTATCTGTGTAAAGATATAATCAGTGCTAGGCTTTTGTTTGTTTTGGTTCATTTGTTTTCAAAAGAAAAAGCTCTCAAATAATGAGGGTAGTTTTGTTTATTTACTCTGTATTCCAGTAGTTACATAGCTGAACTTAATGCATATGTTTACTATACTTGGTGAATATAGAGAATATTTACTAGCATAAACCATTTTGTGAGAACCTGAAGCTAAACTGTAGCAAACTGTCTGCAAGTGAGAGTGCAGTTGTGTACTTTTCACTGTTATTACTTCTCATCTAATCTCGAAAAGCAATCATTAATAACACTTGTGCTTACTTTTAATCTTAAAGTGGGAGTAGGGAGAATCTTAAAATCTAAAATTCCCATATGAGACTGGTGAATCTGTAACTTTTGCAGTGTAAATTAGTCAAGCTAAAATCACTTGTTTCTCAAATGTGCTTAGCTCTTTACTGGTGAATATCAGAATCTAATTTTAGAATTAATTATACCGTTCTTACTGAGTGTCATATTTTTCAGTTAGAGTTGTCCCTGAGAAGAAAGAATACATTAAAGCAGTGTTGTGTCCTGAGATACAAATGGAAATGTTGTCAAGGGTAAAGAGAAAGGAAAAAGAGATTGTAGAACCCTAAGGTCCTAAATGTTGAGAGACAGTGCTTTTAGAAACCCAAGTTGTAACAAAAAACTACATACGCTATTTAAAAGTAAATTTTTTTCTGTTTGTGTGATCTTTCAGTTGATAAACACGGTCTGCATATTTTTGATAGGATTTGGCTACTTCAATTGTAAGAATATAGTGTTCTGTATGTGGACAAAATTGATCAATCCCCTTTGAAAACAGTTTGACATTCTCTTACCAAATTCATGAGAACAAAGTTCTTTTTTATTATTGCACTATATTTTACCAGTAATATATCACAAATGTTTATACACTGGTATTGGAGTCCCTCTGTTTCCTTTTTTTTTTTTTTTTTAAGGAGAAGAATTAAATCCTCCAATCCTCTATATTTCCCATGTCTCTCTTTATCTGCCTTCATCCCTTGCTACCAGTCTGATACTGATAGCTGAAACTGATACTGAACTGAGAGCTGTAGGCCCATCAGTTCTGATAAATAGCAGGCCAAAAGCAGCTCCCAACTTCCACAGACTGATTYGCAGGAGCTCTTACTTATATATGTGGCAAGGACAAACAAAATAGCCTGCTATAGAGGAGAATGAGAGAAGGTGTTTGCACAGATCTTGATGYAACTGGATCAAGTAATTCCACTGCTTCTGTGCCTCAAAGAGGAGCAACAAAGTGTTTCTCTGCTGAATTCCTTTTAAAAGCATTATTCTCAGCATCTCACTTCTTTTCCTAACCTATAAGGAGGGATTAAAAATAAATCTGTCATCTGATAGAGCATTTCATATCACTGACAATAAATATTATCTGAAGTATGTCTGTTCTGTTTGAAATACTGATTCTGTTAGGTGGCACTTGCTATATATGCAAGGGCAAGAATTCTGAAAATATAGAAATYGAAGGCATTTCTCTCCCTGCCCAATATAAACTGGTCTTTATTTTAATGTATAGTTTGCATGAAGTTAATAGCGTCATTCTGATTTTTCTGTTTAAAATTTTGGGTCATTACAGGCTGCTCAGACAGAGAGTGAAAAGAAGTTAAAAAAAGAAGACAAGAAAAAAGAATTACAAGAACTGAATGAACTCTTCAAGCCTGTGGTTGCTGCACAGAAAATTAGCAAAGGTATGGAAAACTGAATCTTCTAAGTTATATTCTTTTATTAATGCAGTAATTAAGGGAATCTGGATAGTAGTGTGAACTAATTAACTATTTTTGTTACAATACATCCTAGATAATAATCTTTATAAAAATAGTACCAATTTTGATAGTATAATGCAAATTCCATCATATACAAAGTAAATATGAAAGGACAGGAAGGATTTACCTGAAGGAAGAGGGTGGTACTTCATGTTAAGTAACTTTATTCTCAGAAAAGCTTTTCCATTCTCAACAGACTCTAAGGCTTAAATGCCAACTTTTTAGTATACAACTTTAGTGTTTTGCTTTGAAATAGCACTAACATCTCAATTTTCTTCACCAAGGTGCTGACCCCAAATCTGTTGTTTGTGCATTCTTCAAGCAAGGACAGTGCACTAAAG
Source organism: Nothoprocta perdicaria (assembly GCF_003342845.1). Lineage (NCBI taxonomy): Eukaryota > Metazoa > Chordata > Aves > Tinamiformes > Tinamidae > Nothoprocta > Nothoprocta perdicaria. Next base: position 307,549 of record NW_020454450.1, read on the forward strand.
GAGACAAGTGCAAGTTTTCTCATGACTTGTCCTTGGAAAGGAAGTGTGAAAAACGAAGTGTCTATATTGATGCAAGAGATGAAGACCTGGAAAAAGGTATGAATCACAGTAGTAATCTCTCTTGCTGCTCAAGTTATTTTATAGTATTTGTGGCTATCCATCTCCAACTTTCTCTTTTATTCAGTCATCTCTCTAGCTCTTTTTTCTTCTTTTCCCTTCTCCATTCCAGGTAACATACAGATCAGTTGTTAAACTTCTTAGTCTTTTACAGAAATAGCCYTTGTGCTCATCAATATAATAAAATATAGAGATTTTGAGAAAAATTTATTTTAAGCAGCTAGGAGAGTGAAAACTCTATTACAAAAGCCTAATTTAGTTTCCATTCCATAGGTCAACAAAAATATTAAGAATTACAAAAAAAGAATATATTTCTAATAAAATGTCTAATGCTTTTCTTAAATATTTCACAAACATTTTGTTATCTTGTAGATACTATGGATAACTGGGATGAGAAGAAGCTGGAAGAAGTAGTGAACAAGAAGCATGGTGAGGCGGAAAAGAAAAAACCCAAAACTCAAATAGTATGTCTTTTTTTTTTTTTYYCCCCATTAGCTGTAGTAAATGTTAGAATTAAGTGCAAACTGGTATTGGGTATTTTTATTAATATCTGGAGTTTGTGAATGGAAAGATGTAAAGATAATTTGAGTATAAAGTTAGTCTGATAGTATTTCTATTAATATATCTCAAAGAACGAGGCTGAGTGTTCATAATATTTTTTCATGTTAAATACACATGAATATTAGATGATGTGCTTCTACAATAAAAATAGAGATTAATAATGCTAGAACATTAAAATATTTTGATAGTCTATGCTAGTCATCTCATTCCCATGACTGTGTTGCAATAGGTGTACTACCATGAAGCATTTGAGTACTGAGTGACCCAAGTACATAAATTTCAGTCTGTTCTTGTAATCTGATTGGGGTCATTTGTAGTCCTTGGCCTCTACCTAACAGTATTTTATTTTTTTTGTCTATTTTACCTTGGGGATGATTTAAAAAAAAAAGAAAAAAAGAAAAAGAAAACCTAAGGAATGCATTTCTAACAACCACTGTGTTATACAGGTCTGCAAGTATTTCCTTGACGCTATTGAAAACAACAAATATGGATGGTTTTGGGTCTGTCCGGGAGGAGGGGACAACTGCATGTATCGCCATGCTCTTCCTCCGGGCTTTGTATTAAAAAAAGACAAAAAGAAGGAGGAAAAGCAAGATGAAATTTCTTTAGAAGATCTAATAGAAAAAGAGGTAAAGTTATCAGCTGGTTGGTAGTGATATTTGCTTTAGTATTCTGGAGRGCACGTTCCTAGTGCATAATTATAAAGTTTAAAATGTTACCTGTGAAGATGTGTGCATTAGGGTGAGGTTTTCATTGTATTTGCATCATCATTTTGTTTAGAAACTTAAACTAGAGAATAAACTTGGAAAAAATATATTCAGTCTTAGTGAAGGTATAACTATTTCTGTTTCTTTAGGGGCCTTTTATTTCTTACTGTTACTTTAACTATTACTATTGCTTCTATGGAACTTCTTAATCTCCAGTTTGCTGTCTCGCTAATTCTTTCACCCCAATCTTATGAGGAAGCAACAGTCGGAGAAGGGGGCCTCTTGAAGACATGACTTCTCTGCTTGCTCTTGGCAGCATTACCTGGCAGTCTCAATCTGAGCAGAACCTAAACTAATAGGTCTCCWGCAGTCTGTTGATATCTTTCCCTCTTCAGGTTTTAAGTTTTACATTGATAATATGATAATATAAATTAATAAGATTTTATTAAGTGTAAAGTTATGTGCTGAGTTAGTTTAAGTTGGTGGTACGTGCTTAACAGGGGTAGAAGTGCAGAGGAAATGAGAAACATTTCAATTAGTCTTTGGCAAAGGTAATTAAATTTATAATTTGTTGTAGCCTTTGGGAACAATTTCTAGCATTAATCAGTGTTTTTATTTGGCAGCGTGCTGCTTTAGGACCAAATGTTACCAAAATCACTCTAGAGTGTTTTATTGCATGGAAGAGAAGAAAAAGACAAGAAAAAATGGATAAGGCTGAGCAAGATATGGAAAGAAGGAAAGCAGATTTTAAAGCTGGCAAAGCACTGGTGGTATGTTCTACACTCCAATTCTTAATGTAAGAAACAAGAGTACATAAGTCAAGCACTGAGTTAGCTATCCTGGAGTTTTGTGGGAGATGTGGGAGTTTTTTGTTTGTGTTTTATTTATTTATTTGTTTGTTTTTTTTAACAGCAGTATAAGTTTTGTGAAGTGGTGACTTTGTTCCTCTGTCTTAAAATAGATTAGTGGACGTGAAGTATTTGAGTTCCGACCTGAGCTGGTTGATGCAGATGATGAAGAAGCAGATGACACCCGCTATACTCAAGGGACAGGAGAAGATGATGATGTGAGTTTTCTGTCACTAGGTTTGCCAAAAAAAAAGAAAGTGGGAGAGGAGCTTTTATATTATCATTAATATGGTTGGGTTTAAAATTTACCATTATTGCAGACCATATTTTGTCAGAGCTATACCTATTTTCAGGTGGAAGACCCAGTGTGCATTAATGATGTGGATCTGAGTCTGTACGTTCCAAAAGCTGTGGATGAGACTGGTATTACAGTGGCTAGTCCAGAGCGATTCAGCACCTACASTTCAACAGAAAAAGATGGTGAGTTCACTATTTAGGAAAACGTAATAGGAGATGGAATTCTTAAGGACTTCTCAGAAGGCAGATAGAAATAGGTGTTTGAGTGGCCAAAAGGCAGCATTTATTTCAAACCAGAACCACTGGGGTATCTATAGTTACTTCTTTGTTCTGCAAAAGCAGGATTCTTTCAGTCTCCAAGCAGAGACTTTTTAGGCAAAGTGTCTATTAAAGTGCTATGTGCTTCAAATTTTAATAAAGTAATCTGTGTATTCACTTCATGCAAATTCCAGAGATATCTGCGACTGTAGTTTTTTTCTCTCTTTRTACCTAGTATAACAGTTGAATGAAAAAATACCACCAAAAAAAATCTTATTTTCTAGCTAACTTGAACTAGCTTCTGATTTCTTAGCACAAAAGCTTGTTTTTTGCTTTATTTTTGGTATACGTACCCTGATCTTTCACTGAGACTTTTAAGTGCAGGTGCTTAAACTTGTGATTTGATTGGTTGTGAAAATAGATTTTGAGGTGTTAAGCATATGAGTCATTTTTCTATCTGTTTTAGTGAGTAATGATCCAAACCTGCATTGTAATGAGATGTATACRACTTGTCATTATAAAGTCCACATGCAAATTTTAAATGAAATYGCTTTATGTCGTTTCAAAACTTTAGAACCTCATTAGTAAGGGTGATGTGGTGATTGACCAAGAAAYTAAATGGATGACTTTGAGACATGTAATAATTATTTTTATTTTCAGATAATAAATTAAGTGAAGCTTCTGGTGGTGAGATAAACAACAGTGAGCAAAATGATTTAGAGGAAGATAATGATGGAGATGGAGAACTGGAAAATGGAGTCATCGATGCAGTTCCAGTTGATGAAAATCTCTTTACTGGCGAGGACTTGGATGAACTAGAGGAAGAACTAAACACTCTTGATTTAGAAGAATGAATGCAGAAACTCAATTGGGAATTGAAATCTATGTGACAAAGTGAAAACTGACTACATTTTTTCCCTTTTTGACTAGAATTCTTAAACAGGATGTTTATGGTTTTCCAGCTGATTCTGAAGGGCACATCATATACCAGGAATACTTTCCTTCAATCTCATCTACACCAACCTTGACTATGCTCACAGCAAAATATACAGAGTAGTTCATAATAATCTGACAGCTGACTTTGCAGAAAAAGAGATTATAACGTTCAACTAAAAATAGGAAGTGTAACTACTTTGCCAGTATGCAAGTGTAAGTGGGCAAGTTGATACCAGGTACAGTATAAAATCAAAGTGAACATTCTTCACCAGAACTGCATATTTAATAGTGATTGTGCTGATTTAGAAACTGTCTAAAGTGGTTTTAGGCAGTCTACTCTAATGGAGCTGATGCAAGATGATGCTTCYTTAAGTGTTGATTAGCTTTATTTGATCGGCTGGATACTGAAGATGCATATTGTGAACTGATACATCTTACAGTACAGTATGGTGCCCTCTGTTTAAAATGTTTTAAACTTTCCCTCAGCCTTTTGCCAACAAAGMTGTAAATAAAAAATATCAACTTTAAAATATTTGTCTTGACTTTTCTCTCTTAAAATGTGATAGCAAACTGCTAATAACTTCAGTGCGTATCAGTAAGCATTTCCTCCAGCCTGTCCTGCTGCAAAACTGAAGATGTTGCTTCCTGCTAAAATAGGGTTCGCTTTAATTTGAAGTCTTTTTCTACAGTTCAGGTAGAGCATGAGATTCTGCTGCTGACTCTGGCTCCCACTATTCTTACCTCCTGCCCAGCTCTGAACAGACTTATACATTTCTCATTGATGTTTGAGTAATTCTTTTCCCACTGTGTTGGTGCATTAGCCAAGACTGCAAGCTCTGCAGAGCAGAGATGTTATTCTCATGGTCTAAATGCCTATCATATCTTTGGTATTCTATAAATAGCACTAGATCGTGCAGCAGTAATGTTTGGCTCTGAAAGGAAAGCAGTGGGTTTTATTTTGTGACCTGTAGGGGGCAATAATGCCAGGTCTAAATGTCAGATCTTGCTTTTTTAAAAGCGAACACCTGCTATTAAGACTTTTTTTTGAAGTGGTGTTTTTTTCTAGCCATCTATAAGTTAGCATTTTACTAGTTGATGCTTCCTAGTCATAGCTCTAGCAGTGTTTGTAGAAGTGTTTCTGTGCTATTTACAGTTTATGTCAAAGATTTCTACAGTTTTGTTCAAATTACTGTTTGAAAACCATCAAGACTCGTGACCTTCTTAGTAAGATCAATTTGACTGTTTTTGAGCAGTAAGGTTAGTTTTAACAGGTTAATTCTGACTTCACTAAATGGACTTTTGCGTTTTGAATGTTATTGTTAAAATAACTGACAGATGTTTTTGGCCCTTTCAGAGATCTTTCTGGTGGAATACTGTTTTGTTTTGTTCTTTCCTCCCCTATAGGAACATGAAACGGAACAARAAACGTTTGAGAGAAAGGCCTCCTGAAACTGACTTCTGAATGTAAGTGTTTAACAAACAAACAGCACCTGCCATATCAGTCAGGAAATGTTTATTCCTGAAGAATTTTTACTATGGCTGTAAATAAGCAGTGCTGACTGTATTGCAGTGATACTGACCAGGAAGTATYCCGACACACTGCAGTTCACATGTGAATGTCCGATACATCATCTTTCAAAACATTGTGTATATATAGGCCATAAATATCGATATACATTTTCCTGTGATTAGGAAAACAATTGCTTCTGCTTTCTACTTCTGTCAGTTCATTCTGCACTTCTGATCGTATTTGTCCTTGGAGGTCTCCTGACATCTTGTTTGTCTAAATTTCCAATAAAAAATGCAGAGGTGGTACTCGGGGTTGGTGAATTATTGTTCTCTTTTGGAAGTGAACATTGTGATAAGACTGTCTACCTGTATTAGTTAAACTCTATAAGGTTGATCCTACTGATGCAAACTTCTTGTAACTAATCCAAGGTAAACCTTTTGCCACTTGTAGTAGGATGAGGTATAAGATAATGAGAATCTTAAAATAACGATTTTTTTAGTAGCATTTGTCCAGTTTGTGCAGGTCAGTAAAATACAGTACTTGACCGCTAGGAACAGGAACAGTTTGAGAGCAGAAGTCAGATGAGAAAGGGTCAAAGACGGCGGAGGAAAGTGCTTTGAGAATTTTCCTGTGTTCCCTGCAAGGAGTGTTTGTGTGTGAAAGTATGTCCTGGTAGMTCTTTGCCTTTGCTTTTGTTCCAGTCCCCTGGATTCCTAACTGGCTCACAGGAATTAGCTCCTCCCCCCCCAAAAAAGGAACCTTTGATACCTTTCTCTCTGAGATCCTTTTTCTTATTTCTCTCTACTCTCCTGCTTGAGCYCCAAAGCATCTTAGGCATCTTTTAGCAATACCAGAGTTCCACTAAATTTCATTTTCAACTTGACTACTACTAGCTTGTGTTAATAGGTCTCTGGGGGGGGGAAAAAGGCTTGGAGGAAGCGGTGTCCTATAACTTCCTCAGTTTTGATTTGATGCCAACTAGAGAAAGTGGATATTTTATTAAAAAAAAAAAAAAAAAAGTGTACTTCGTTTTTTGAAGAATGCATTGAATTGATCTCTTAATGTATTTCAGTGTTACAGGTATCAATTTCTTATGGAATTAGAAACAAATGGGCCTTAATCAGCAAAATGTTTAATGAAGCAAATGTCTTTATTTCTGGTTGTCTACAGGATGTATTTTATGTTTATATCTCTTTTTTTACAGTGATAAGTGCAATTTACTCATTCCCCTTTTCCCTTCACAGTGTTGTTAGAGAATTAGAAGTGACCTTGGCTTAATTCTTGTCTGTTTGAGCTCTCTACTTCATTAGATGCTCTCTCTTTTCACAGAAGGTGGCTTTTGCTGGAGTTAGCAATAAGACCAAGATGTTTTATTCATTTATGATATTATAGCCTTAATTTATGTACACAGTAGGCTCCTTCATCCCACATTAGTGAAATGAATGGCAAAAAATTATCAGTTTTTTGGATTGTAAGTCAGCTCATTTGCATTTAGTCTATGGAAAGAAACAAATATTCCTGGAAGAGATGAACAAATTACTGAAGGAGTTTTGTAGGGGAACATAACATTGCTTGTATAGCAAACGGTTAGGGAGACCCAAGCATGGGTTGTCAGATCTATAAAGTGTCTAGTTTAGAAGCTTTGAATCTTTCATTTTTCTCTTCTCCCTTTCAAGTATAAACACAGCACAATAATCGGCTTTTTTGACTTTCTAGTCTCTGTAAACCAGGTTGATAATGGTTGAGCAAACCAGCAGGCAGCATCATTCCCTTTGGAGACCTCTGCAGACATGGACCAGAGCTCAGTATTACTCAGGAGGTCTGGCTAGAGCCACTTTCCCTGCTTTTCTTATAAAACAAAGAGAGGGATTAGGAAGATTTATCAGAAAGAGCGCTGCTAAAAATAGTACCTATTTAAAAAAAAAAAAGTCTGTTTAAGGGATTAGCTTCTCCTGTCGGCATTTTTACTCTAAGGGAGAGAGAGGAGTTTAATTGCTGTCACATCATCTTTATGAACTTTTCCCCTTCACAAAAATTTAGTAGTTGCTGGAAATACACTTTGTGTTAGTAAAGTCTGTCTCAGTCATCTTTTTGCCAACAAAGACAGGAAGTCTGGGTGTTACTTATAAATTTAATTTACTATAAATAGTGAATTCGGAAGTTATGCTCCTTCCACAGCGATATGACGTTCTAGTTCTACTGGGTGTTGACAATACATAAACTACATATTTTATATGTTGTGGGGGGGAACATGACATGATTCAAGGCAAGCTGTGGCATTATGTTCCCAGAATAGATAACAAAAAACCAACTTCTCTTTGAGACAAGGCTTTATTACATTACTTGTTACATTACTTGAAAAATGTATGAGCAAAAAAAAAAAAAAAAAAAAAATCACTGGTTAAAATCAGTGAAAATCTCTGGCAAAATCTCTATAATAGAAAAGAGTAATCTCTGGGTATCTCTGTATAACCAGAAGCAGGCAAGGGCACAGGAAAGCTAGAAAATGCCTCCTGTCTTGTGGAAATTCTCCATAAATGGAAACATACTGGAATGTGACCCCTGTTTTGTGCGCATATACATCAGCATTGCATGCAAGTATTGTTTCTCTTTGCTCTTAGCAGAATGCTATTTCCAGAATTTCCAGCTGACACAATTCCAAAACTATTTCTGCCAGATAATGGGGCAGGATAAAGACTGCCTCTTTCTAAATAAAATCTGAGCATATGTTCAGGACACTTTTGCTTTGGTTAATAGTCTCATTGGAAAGGACAGTACTTAGATTTTTATGAAAACAGTTGCATCCAAAATAATTAGGAGAGAATTGGATACAGCAAGAAGAAAAATCATGATTTCCTCTTGACTTTTGGGGAACTGCATAAAAATTCAATAGGTTTTAACAAATCTTTAGTGATGACGGGRAAAAAAACCCTGCATTTATGGGCTATAGTGAGTAATTTTCCTTCCCTGGATACTGGTGGGGGGGAAGGCTGGAAGGTGGAATCATAGAGAGACGATAAGGGTGATAATTTATACAGGTATAATATTAGCACATATAGTATTAATTTTACCTGCTACATAGAAACAGAAGGTTGGATTAGGAAGAAAGCCATTTGTAAGCTGATGGTGGAGTTGGTGTGTAAGGACTTGTCACTGAAGAAGTAGCTTGTGCAGAGGGTTAAAAGCTTTTCATAGAGTGGGCTACAGCAGCAGAGCTCATCACACCCATACTATTCCTCCTCACCCTTAAGATACCAGGGTAACTCCCACCATTTACATTGAGTGGGAGAAACAGAATATAGAGATGCTTTCTGCACAGAACATGTCCCATGTCAAATGAAAGAGCAAAGAGTCGGCGACTTCAGTATTTCCTCTTTGTTTTGTTTTGTTGTTTTCCTGCTCCAGAAGCAGAGAGCACAAGCTCTGTTAAGGTGTCTAGAGCAGGATGTTGTTCTTGTCCTTTCTAGAAGTCTCTSCTGCGACCTTTCCAACGCCCGAGCAGTTTGTCTTGAAAGGTGGGTTCTCACACCCTACCCCATACWGGAATGGGGTAGCGTCTAACTTTGTGCTTCCCTACTGCATCTCATACATGCATGGGTATTATTTAAACAAAAGAAATCGTGTTTGACTTGTATATAAAACTGTAGAGTGCTGCTTTCCCCCACACCCTCCAATTGCTTTCTACATTATTACCTTATTTCCCCTTGGCACTTTTCTCTAGAGAAAAGTATTTTTTAAAAGAGTCTTTTAAAAACATTTACGTCTTTGGGGGCATTGATGAGCAACAACTAAGTTAGCTTAGTGTGTCAAATCTGCAGAAGGTCTCCTCAGAGCAAATAAAGAGAAGTGACTTACAATGACTAATTTTGTCAGACTAAAGAAATATGAATCCTTTGGTAAAGCGAGTAGTATTATGTCTGAATTGGAGGGTACGAAATCCTAAAGGAAACAAAGTCTGGTATGGATGGAGGAAAGAAGTTGACTAATACTAAAGTAATCAAGCTACCAACAGATCAAACTAATAAAATCTTGGTGTGACTCACTTGCTTTTGAAGTGGAAATTTTCAAACTACATCTGAAAGCTTTGTTATATCCTTGTTGTCCTAAAGGAAAACTTGGCCTTCCAGCCTTTTGCTGAGGACAGCTTTTGCACAATAATTAAAAGAMATTTTGCTGATCTAATGAATTGATCTCACACTTGAACCTAGGCCATAATTGACAGTGGGTTCTTCACTTTTCCTTGCAGAGCCTGTAAGGAGGACCATGGTGCCTTATGCACCTGTAGCCTCTACCTTGTTTTAGGACTGTCCATTCCTTGCTAGGGACAATATCAGTAAGAGAATGCAAGCCACAAAGCAGAAATTTTTAAAAACTATCCATGTTRCAAGCTGCAAACTCAGAAATAGCAAAAGAAAATTAAGGATGCTTCATCCAAAAATGAAGCTCATGTTTTGCATCTTGCAAGGTTTTATTCACCTATGTTAATAACTACTTAGATGGGTAAAAATGGACAAGATTAGTAACTCCTAATAGGAAATGAGTTTTATCTGTTGAGTATTGGAAGGCAGCTCTTAGGAGWCCAAGGAATTACAGAATCACTTTGTTCAGTTCTACATGCAAATTAAAGCAGTTACCGTGTTTAAAAACAAATCCCAGTTCTTCTGCCCACTTATTGTTTTATTTTCACCTCAGGCAGTAGCTATAAATCTAACAGTGRACACAGCAGCAGAGTAAATATGGAAGCACAGACTTTGTTTGCTCACAGTCTGTAATGTGATCTTGGTAGCTTTTCTGACTTTTTTGGGTTTTTTTTTTTTTCAGTAGTTAGTCATGCTGAGAATCAAACTAGTCGAGGGGAAAAAAAAAATTATGCACGTAGGGTATTTCTTGCCTTAAACTATTCTTAGCATTGTTTAGTTATTCTTAAGCTATTCTTAAGCTTAGCAACATGCTCACAGCGCCATGTAGGGCCATGCGGGCGCCCCGTCTGGCCCGAGTGACCCAGGGGTGCTGCGAGCCGCCCCAGACGGCAGCGACCCGGCTGCCTCTGCCCGCGGCGGTGACTCRACGCGGAGGGAGCCGGGACGCTCCGCGCTGAGTCAGGAGCCTCCCCGGCCTCACTACCCCGCCGAACTCCAGAGGAAGCAGAGACGAGATAAGCACAGAACAGCTTTYGGAAAATAGCTCATCCCCTTGAGGACAGGAAGCAATTTGGAGATGACCTTTTATCCCGAGGGGTGATAACTCACGCCTCTGTGGAACACCCCAATTTTTACCTTTCTTTGAGTCGTTCTCATCAGCAATCATAAGTAGCACTGTGTTACCAATCATTTCTCAAACTTAAAATTTGCTAGAATAGCTTTAATATCTTAAGTACATTTATCCCTTCACTTTACATATAATGTGGTAAAGTGATATGATCAAGTAAAGAAAATGTTCCTTTTCCTCAGCTACTGCCCTAGTGATGAAAGTAGTCATAAAGCAGACGTATTGCGTTCTCATGTGCCTTTCTGCCTTTTCTAGTGCTTGGGAACTTATTAATCCGCCTMAAGTCTTGCTTTAATCGAGGCAGATGAAGTGATGCAACAGCTTAAGGAACAGCACTAGTCAGTAAAATGACAGTAAAATTTAATCTTTATGATCTTTACTTGGGAAACTGCAACATAAAAAGCAGAAAAACAGCAACAAATTTCAAGGCAGTTATAGGAACTCTCCTGACTTTAATGGAATAAGACATTTTTCCGTTGGCTTCCTTATCGGACTGCTCTTGCCTGGTAATAACAGTGGGACTGCTGCTCTTCCAGTTGTGGCATTAAGCTGTGCAGGAGGAGGTGAATAAATGGATTTTTTTCTTCTTGCCTGTAGGATGTGGTATTGATGAAAAGCGTATTGATGAAAGATGAATTTTGATTAGAAAAGGGTGTATGTTTTATAGCAGAGTAATAGTACAGCAAGGTTACGCAAGTGAGTGAGCACTTTGTGGCTTATCAAAGCTACACATGTATGGTCTAGTTGGGAGGAAACAGTCCAGACAAAGCTGTTTTAAATCATTTTAAATTATAGTTAAATGCTACATTAAAAAATCATAACCAAATTTTAAAGAAAGCAATGTATTTTAAAATCCTCTCTTGCCTTCTTTGTCTGTTCTCCTTTCCATACCAATAGTTTTTTTAATAACATCTTTATTATATTTTAAACTTTGGTAAGCAGTACATTTGTCTAGAATCCACRGTGTGGAATATTGCTATGTGTGCTAATATTGCTAATGTGGCAAGAATTCTTACAAATTTTACATCCACCCTGAAAACATATACAAGTTGTCTTTACTCAGCCACCTTAAGTCTCTCATTTTCTCTTGGCTTCAAGTTTATTTAATTGAGCTTTTAAATTACTATGAAATCAACCTGTAATAAGATATAGCRCTACTGAGGTTTTTAATTGAAAGAAACTTTATTTAGTGAGAAATTCAAACACTTGCACAGTATTAATGTTCAGTTCCCCTGTGCATCCTTTAAGCATTGCTCTTTTTTGCTGTGTTTTACTCACATGCCTAAACATCAGGCTAGTGACTGGAAGCTGACTGGGCATTGCTAAATAAGGGAAACAGGAACCATCGATTCTGAGACGTGATTCACTARGAGGCTGTTGATAGAGGAAGCACGCTTCCCTTTTTCATGAAAAGTCTGTTTCTTGTGAGGAATGACATTGCTGCCTTTTCCTTTTAACCAACTAAATGGAATTTCTTGCAATCTTTTCATTATTGCTTTWATGACACTGAAATCTTGTTTTTTTTCTTCATTGGAAGCTCATGTTTTTAGAGGTGGCCTTTGGTTRCCCCAGGTCTCGCTGGCTTTAGCTGCTGCACGTGTGTGTTTAGGATTGCGGTGTGTGCACGAGCCTGCGTGGCGAGTCAGCGTGACAGACGTCCAGTCCYGCACTGGCGTGACCCGTCTCGTAGCCTCAGACCCCATAGATTCCCCAGAGGCATCTGCATAGAGCAGAGAGCTCTGGGACAAACGCACCATTATTCTAGAAAAACACTTGACCTAAAGCTTAAGACACTGCATATAATATTAATAGCCTTTAATTACTTCCCCTCCCTCGTGAGCCAGGTGGTGCCTGTGGGCAGGAGGACCCAGCTCTCGTGGTCCCGGCGTTCATCCTGAGCCTGGCAAGGGCTCTGCCCTTAGGCCTGTGCTAACCCATCCGACCTTTGCTGCATCAATAATATTTTTCCACAGCGTTTATAGGAGGGCTGGCTTTGTAACACGGGAAATGGCTCAGGAAGCCTTCTCTTAGCGTTCATCTTCTGCAGAGAAGCAGGTGAGTTTCCTGAGCCTTTTCCTGGGCAACTTTGTGGCTTTTTGTGTACTTAYATTTGCCTGGATCAGGGCTCCTTGACCAGACCCAGCTCCGGGAGCTGTGYATGTTCTCCCCGGGGTTTATCCCTGTTCATCACCTTTTCCTTCGCATTACCGTGCTCACGGCGGGGTACAAGGGAAGGGAAATTTGGGAATGCCGCTGGGAGCAGGGTGAAGCCCGGGGCCTCGTGGCGGCGCTGGCTGCGGCGGGCCCG
>NW_020454450.1:320950-335514 GCF_003342845.1 Nothoprocta perdicaria
CTCGCCCCCCTGCCCCGCGCCCCGCGCCGGGCCGCTCTCGCCCCCCTGCCTGCGCGGGCGCTCCCGGAGCCCGTCCTGCCCTGACTTGCGCGTCTTGCAACACCTCGCTCTGCCGTCCCGCTCCCATTGTCTAAACATGCGGATGGATAAAGTCCCGTTCTTGCTCCTTGCTGCCTTCCTGCAGAGCGCCGTGCCCGAGGCACGCGCGGATAACGTCCCGGCCTTTCCCTTTCTAATTTTTACTTTAGTGCTGCGAAAAGCTTGGCCTCTATCTGCTACCCTTAACTTGCAACTTGGCGGCTCCCCGCAGCGAGGCTCTTAGCCCCGGGATKAGCAGAGGGCGCTCAGTAAGCGCAGCCTGGCCGGGGGCTCCCTGTCCAGCCTGCCGGGGGGTCGCTGGGTGCCCACGCCGCCCTCTGGCTTCGCCGCGGTCCCGTTTGTCGCCCGTTCCTTAAAGAACAGCAGGGATGGAGCGAGTTTGCTCCTGCCAAAGCTGTTTGCGTTGGGCAGCCCTACAACAAATCAGTGATAATAGCTCCGCAAGCTGCTGCTTTTTGGACTTTTCCCACTTGGTGGATACTGAAATAAGGTGCATTTAGAAGTCCAGTCTAAAGGAACTGTTYTGGGAGTCAGGTAATGTTGTCCCAGGATACTGAATGGGGCCGGGCAGAAGCTATGGGACTGCGTGGCTGAATGTGACTTTATTAAAAACAGCAACAACAAAAATTAGAAAGAATTGCCTCTGTTAATCTGCCCTGCTTGTATACAGAGCTGTGAATATAGCTGTTTTTCTCCTTTGCTACCCTGTGTTTTCTCAAGAAAAAATTAATGCACATGATTAGAATGGGAGTGATTTTCTGTATTTTTGTAAACATCCCATGATAGAAACATTCACTAATACAAGGTGAGCTGGGAGGCAAGTTGCCATGTGCTTGAAAGGTTTTAATTACAGCAATTTGTGTAGAGTGTAGGGCCGAGCCTTGTAAAAGTGTGTAGTTTTACGTCCCTGCCGTATTTCTGTACGACTTGTTAAGGAGAGTGGCCAAGTGYCTCTGTTGGAGGCGTCAGTTCCTGGAAGTTCTTGTTCCGTTTTCGTTTGGTCTCTTTCTTCTTTTGGGGCTTCTGACTTTTGCCAGCTGCAAAAGCCTCCTCCTGGAGCCGTTCTCGCTCAGAGGCGCTTGGGAAGGTGCTTGCACGAACAGAGATGTGCAGAAGTGCTACAGCTTTTAATAAGGAAGCTATTGCTATGTAGGGAAGCTTAGAAGTATCCATTAATGTGTTAACATCTGGTTCACAGCAACTTGGGTTCTCTGTGTTTACTGGTACTAGGCTGACTCATCACTTAGTATCTTCTGAGCTCGAAAGCCCTGCTATCTGTTCTCCCATACAAAATTAACCAGAAATTATGCCAGTTACTGACTTTGTTTCCCTTTTGTTTCCCCTTTTCTCTGTAAGATATGCATGTGTGCAGCAGAACAGGAAATCTGTACCCCCGTGATTAAAGAAACTCAGTGATGTTCTTTTTTCAATAAATTTATTTTATTTGAAATATATATTCAGGAAGGTTAGAATGCTTTTAATCAACTCCCTATTTATCTCCTTTTTTTAGTGTGGCTTTTTTTCAATTTTTATTTTGCCCGTTTTTGCTTGAAGAGTGACCCACCTATTAGGATAGGATAGATAGAACCTATTAGGATTTTTTTCTGAAACTCAAAATAGTTTTAATCAGATTTGTGTTTCCTGGGTAAGAACTTTGCTGTCTTTACTGTGCAGGTGTCATTTAAAAAAAAAAGTAATGCCCATGCTACAGTTTTTGACACTTCTCTTTTCCCTGCAGGACATATCTTCTCGTGGGAGCTCCGAAAGCCAACACTACCCAGCACAACATTGTAGAAGGAGGCCAGGTGCTCAAATGCAACTGGAATTCCAACAGAAACTGCCAGCCCATTGTATTTGACTCCACAGGTAACCAGGGGGTGGCAGGAGGAGGGCTTCCCTGCACATCTTGTTATTCTGGTTTTGTTTTAGCCTGATGATGGGTTTGTATTCCTCCTATGTATTTTCCAGTGACCCTAAAACATCTAGCAACCTAATCCACTGTGGGAACAATCCCCCATGAGCCCAGTGGAAATTAGAGACCTATTACAAACGTGACATGTGAGGAAAGCTTTTTGAGAGTATAAGCTTCAAATTGAGCTTTTTTCTTTTCCTTTTTTTAACTCTTACGTATTTTTGCCCCGCGTGTACATGAACRTTTGCACTGTTGCTGATGGGAGCGCTCGGATGCCCTGGTGGGAGCCGGAGCCGAGTGTGAGGCGCGCTGCGGCCGAGCRGGAGCGATGCCCCCGCTCCCAGCTTCCCTGGGTCTCGGGCCCTGCTGCACACAGTGATGCTCACGAGCTGGCGGGAGAGCTCCTGCCCCAGCCCTCAGGGCTGAATCCTGGTTTCCACAGCCGGTTTCGGAGCAGTGGGAGAACACCGGCGTGGCAGGGGAGTGCATTAGCAAGACCCATATGGTTTGGCAGAGGAAGCACCTGAGCTTTTAAGGTCCACTTGGTTACAGTCTGTTCCTGGCTTTAGCCTGCCCAGTCATGTTCATTTATTTGCAAACCGTAGTGCAATAGAGAGAAAAAGCTCCAATTATTGATACCCAGATTTTTCAGGTCTTCGCATTTTTCTGAAAGTTGCGCTGTTATCAGTTCTTTTGTGTAAGAAAAAAAGATACGTAGTGATACATATGAAACCAAATAAAACCTATCTTTTTACTTCAGTCCACTGAAAATTTTCTAAGTGATTATTAAGGGCTAATAAGATCTAACGGACTATGGAAGTGTGAGGTTTTGTCTACATCAGTGTTAGCCAGCAATATTTTTCTTTTATTTTCTACTTTGGGCTTGTATTACACCAATGTGTGGAATACAAACAGCATGATCTTTAATTAACATTAAAGAACATCTGCCTCCGATGTAGCAGCCATAAAACTTTAACTGGGGAAGAGCAGCCTCCTCCGTGCCAGATGAAAGGAGGAATATAACTTCAAATGGGAATTGCAAAGCATTTATGAGTTTGTGCTGTGAGTGTTTGCAATAGGTTTTTCCATCTACCAGGCAAAATAAATAGAAACAAAGCAATGCTGCTGTGCTTAAGGTACGTGCTACAAGCAGTGTTTAGCTTATAGTATTGCCTTTAAGTACTGGGCATGTGAATTGCTTGAAATTTAGCAGTAGTAAAAATAGCAGACTCAAGATGTCTTTCAGGCTTACTTTAACTCATTGTGGCTCTGTTGCAAGGAATTGGGAAATACTGTATTTGTCTATTGTTCCCAAGTAAAAAGGGGCATTGTATTCCAGCATAATAAAATAATCAATGCTCCGAGACCCAGCAAAGTGTCTTTTATTTTTTCTGTTTGTATAATACAATGGCTGAATGGTGCGTTACAATGGCARTGTTTTACTGCCAATGCAGTTTAACCTCCCCTTGCACCTCGRTGTTGTAGGGAATTAGGGAAGTCTTGTGAGTCCCTCATGGGGAATGACAGTCAGGTGGTTTGACTGCTGTTTTATGGTGCTAATTGGAAGGTGATTTTTGTAGCTAACTAAGTGAAACCTCTGCAAGAATTCAGGTTCATCCAGCAGTGCTTCAGCATCTGTAACTGCAGAGTTTTTATTTAGCCATGGCAATACAAAGGAGACTGTTTTTGAGATTATATTCCTCTTTTGCTAATGGCAAAAGGGATATACATTCTGTATGTTTCCTTAGGTGAGTTTCTTTCTGATCATGTGCAGCTCGTGAGAAGCCAGTGCTGAAAGCGCTGACRCTCGTGGCTTTCTCAGGAGCTCTCAGCTGGCCTCTCCATCCATATCCAGCCCCATTCCAAGGGCTAGGAAATCAGTCTGGCCAGCTAGAAGGCGTGATGCTGCTCCTCTCCCTGCTGCTTGTGTGCTGTGCAGAGGAAAGAGTCTGTCTTGCCCTACCTCTGTAGGGTTCTCTATGCCCTCTTCCTCTGTGGTCCTATCATAAATGTATATGAGAGTATTGGAGGGGTCAAGGAAAGGGGGCCTGTCCTCCCTGCTCCTTGCTTTCCTGAAGAGCATATGCAGCTACGTTCTTCTAAGGACTTCCTAATGCTACTAGGGTGCAGGCTTGGATTCATGGTTACATTTTCTCCTTGCAGAGGCAGGCTTTAAAGTATGGCAGTGAATATTAAGAAATATATATATATAAAATATAATATATTTTTATATATATATATATAATATATAATTATCATCTTTAATTGCCGATGGCTTTGAAAACCTAGGAGCAATTCTTCAAAAGCAGGTGCTGTGTTTTCCCAAAACACAGTATCAGTCGTTGTTCCTGTTCTTTTATATGCTCTGGAAGATGAATACTATAATTATTATGGAGGAGAAAAAACAAGAAAATCATTTCTGTGTCAAGATGAATCTTTAGTTAGACAGTTGGGGTTTTCTTTGATCTTTTGTAACTATTTCTTTTAAGCCTTCTACTTTTCTAGTTCTTTTTTGTTATTTTCCTTCTGCTTTCTTCTTAAACATAGTCTTGGTTTTAAATTCCCTCCAACCTCATGGGTCCTTTCTCCTCCACAYCTGTTAAAAAGGCCACAGTGAACTCAGCAGCTCAGCACTGGCTGTCTGGGATTGGGGTTTATTTTGTGAGTTTTGCTGCTGACTCGGGCGCCTTCCTTGCCCAAGAGCTTGCTGCTTACGTGACAGAAATGCAGCAGCTATTGCAGAGCCACAGGGAAGGCACGTGCTGCCCTGTGGCAATTTTGGAGGAGTTCCTTGAGTACTCGCTCCCACTGATGTTTTTCCTCACTTGAATTTCCCCTTTCTCCAGCTCCTGCAGAAGAAAGCCGTACATAACTAAGCTGATAATCCCTGCCTCTGCAAAAATTGCTGTGTTGTGCCCTCCTTCCTGCCCACAGCAGCTCAGTTCAGTGAGGAGAGGAGCCGGACGCCTCAGAGATAGGATTCTGTTTGTGGACCTCTTGCACCTTGGGGATGGYTGGTTTTTGTAGAGCCAGTTGGTGTTTCCTGGTTCCTGGCACTCGTAGCCACACTGTGGAAACGTCACTGGTAAAGATTATGGTGCCCAGATGTTTAGTGAGGGCACCGTGCCAGCAAACCTCCTTCCTGCTTTGTAGAGTGTGGCGTACAGAACTCCTTTAACCTAAAATATGTAGAGAAGTACATTGATGTTTTCCTTAGCTTGTTTTGGAGAGATAAAGGAAAAAGGCAGCAAAAGCAGCCCCCTAACCTCATTAAAGTGTATGTTACAATTTTTAAACTGCTTGGCAGAAAAATATATATATTGTGTGACCGTTTCTACACAGGGTGCTTTGTCCTCTGAGGTGCCGATATATCAGTGACAGGGAGAGGGGACGTCCCCTGTGCCCGTGTCTCTGGGCCTGGCAACGGCTCTGCGTGTCCGCTCCGCACGTGAGCGCTGCCCGACGTAAAGGCGCTCCGCTCCGCTCTGCTGCGGGGCCTCCGGGCGCTTGGGCATCGACCTCCGTTGGCCTCGATTTAACGGGGTCGTGAGTGTGTGAAAAACGCATAGCAAACGTGTGGGGAAAATGCACTGAACTTCAGGAGCACTTATAGCTGTGATGCTTGTGCCTTGCGTACACGGCTGCAGCATCTCAGGGAATCTTTGGGAAAGGCTTGAAGCCAGCCAAACACTTCAGACTGGTTTTTCTTCCTCTTAGGAGCACGTGAGGGTTAAAGCTGCAAAGAAACYGAGCACACAAGCAAGGCTTCCTCCCATCAGCACAGTTTGCTGATCCTGTTTTAAGGTTGCGACAGTGAAAGACGATGCAGTGCTTGTTTCTGCCTCTCTAACTGCTTATGCTGCCAAGCCAGTGGTAGGAACAGATTTGTTAAAGAAGTGCTGTATACATGCTAAATTTTTCTTTTTTTACTTTGTTTCTGTTTATCTTGTTAATTCAATAGCTAAATGTAAACATTATGAAATTAAGATTTCTGGTGTTCATATTTTTAGTATGCCCTGGTTTCCTTCCTACATTTGCCATGCCATTGACACGATTTTCATTGAATTGCTATGGAAAATATTTGGGATTTTTTTTTTCCCTATGTCTCTGTTGCCATTTAGAATTTAAGAATATGTAGGTGGGTATATTTCTTCAGGGTAAGCACAGGGGGAAACTTGCATTCAAGATAGCATCATCTTCAAAATATCCATAAGCATATGACAATGCCATAAATGCCAGTATGWTTATATTACTTCATGTCATAAATGTAGAAAATTGGTTCCTTTGCMAAGTGCTGTAAACTTTCCATTCAAAAAAAGAAAAATTTCTGGGGCAAGATGGGTAAATCTTATTCCTTCTCCMTGCAAGATAATTTTGTGACTAACACTGTAGAGGTTTGTCTGTTTCAACCCATAGTGATAAGAGAACATCTAAATTTCAGGTAAAAAAAAAAAAAAAAAAGAAATTGAAGAGTAAGTGAGTAAGTGGGAAAATGTTTCTTAGTTTGCCTTAAAGTGTTTTAAAATTTTTTTCTCTCCTTATTACACTCTGCTAAGGTCCTAAAAAGTACCATTATTTGAACATATTTTTGCAGGCTCTGTGAGCCCTAGAACTAATCTGGCTTTTCCACAAAACTGACCGGAAAGGTGGTTCCTCCTTTAAAAAGCTTACAGAGAGGGCTTGGCTTCAGCCTCTTTTCTTGCTTAGCAGCTTCTTCCAGCAAAAACGTATTTCTTGCGAGTAAGCAGTAAAAGGAATGATGAACTTAATATAAAAGCCCATTTTCTGTTTCTGACCGTTTTTGAGGAGGAGGTCAAATAACACTTATTAAAGATGTATTTTTTTCTCCTTCCCTCCTCCTCATCCCATGGTCTCCAAGGATTAGCACAGCCAAGCTTGTGTAGATGGATCCACCCATYGATGAGAAGGGATTTCCACACACTTGCCCAGGGAGTAGATTCTTGAAAAGTTAAAAGGTTTTTCTGTAAGATCTGTTTTATTTTCTACAATTATCTCCTTTTTTGTCTAAAGTTGAACATGTTTTTTCTGTGCAAGAAGAGAATTGAAAGTTTACTGAATTAGACAAAAAAGCACTGAGTACAAAGTTGCTTTAAATGCGTTCTACAATAAAATCTGCAAGTCACCGTATTTATTTTCTTTTAAAATTTGACATATGTAGAAGAGCAGGGTGGATATACTTAGCTAATTGTTGCATCTAGATAAATACCTCCGTTATTTGGGATAGTAGTGAGTGGGAGAACTGAGAGTTTTCATTCTGACAAGCATGCAGAAAATCTTCAGGGACCTGTGTAACCAGTTGGAGTTAATGGYGCTGTACACGTGTGAGCAATATGTAGCATATTAATGTAAACCAAATGACTTTCCTACGTGCTTGTTTTCCAAGAGGAAGCAGTCTTCCTCCTCAAGCTATTTTGCTCTTCCTCATTGTTGACCTAACTCTTTGCCAACCAAGGACCACGGGAGATGGGAGGTGAGGAACTGCATCCTAAAAATATAACCGAATGGCTTGTGGTGATAACACTGCTCCTGCACGTCACAGTTTTTCTTGTACAAGGCTTTTAGGCCTGGAATTAAGGACTGAAGGGGGAAATTCTGCTGCACTGCAGAACCCTTGTTGTGGCAGATGCCTCTTCAGTCTGCACCTAGAATAATCACAGAGAAGGCAGGTGCTCCCACAAGCTATTTCTAAAGGAATTGTGCTTGGAACTGGGAGCTTTTATGCTGGTGGAGGGCAGATTTCTTGAGAAGGTTTTGTTGTTGCTCAGAAAGCTGTGGTGGTTTGGCGGATGGTTGCTCAGGCCTTTGGTTGCACGTAGTGCCCCAGACACACACATTGCTGAGGTTTATCCCTCTTTTTGGTGAAAGACTTTTCCTGCTGCTTTCATTCTCCATGTCAGGTCTCAGAAGTGAAGATTGGATGTGCCCTGCAGAAACCATAGAGTACTAAAAACCAGGAGCATTGCAAGTGTTAATGTCCTCTTAATCTGAGTGTTTTTATTGCCTCGGGAGAAGAAGTTAGTGTAGCCTCTGGATAAATCCTTATCACTTTAGCCGATAGCTTTACTGTCCCTCCTCCCTCTGGACCTTCCCATGTGCTTTGCCCCAACAGAGTCATTTTGAACAACTTGTTCTTAATTTTATTTTTGCCCAAAAATCCTTCAAAACTGATCATTTTGATCTATGCTAAGGATAGGGGAAAGCTAATGGTAGGGAAAATGCTACTAAACCTTGCCCTGTTTTCCTCTGGTGAATTCCTCCTGGCATTTCCAAGATGTTTTCTGTCCCCCCTCCACCGTGGGTGCCTCTGCACAATAGGGGCTTTGTTTGCCGGCCCAAGCCACCAGGCTGGCGCCGCTCTATCTGCCTGTGACCTATTTAGTCAGAAATGGGTAAGTTAGCTGCTTTGTGGAGCTCTGGTTGCCGGTGTGGCACCATTCAAGATCTGCTGATGTTGGGAATCCATGGCTGCATAAGAAGTTGAGGCTCAAATTTGCTTTTGGAGGTCTTGATCGTTGGTACGAACGAGTTGGTTGTTCACAATTCCGTCTTCTCCACCTGTGGAATAAGGAGACGAGCCTGGGAGAGATTGATAGTTTGGGAAAGTAACTTGCTGCTACCAAGGACTGCTTTATTTTTACCTGACTATTTTCCTGGGGCTGCAAAAGGTTGGGAGGTTGGTGTCTCGGAGACCATTGGTTCCATCAGCACCAGACCCCGGCTGTGGTGAGGACCATCTCTTCCTGTTTGGTCTCAGTGGCGTGGCTGAGCACAAAGGCTCTCGCTCACCRGAGGCCAAGGGAGAAGATGCGGTTGTTGCTGCAGAGCTGGGAGGAAGCTGCGAGGGCCATGCCCTGGAAAGAGGAAGGGGAAGCGTGGAAGCTCCCAAGCCCTGCTTATCACGGGCTCTTTGTTATCTAAAGCCGTGGGAGGCATCAGCTGCCTCCCAGAACGGGGACTTCCAAGTACAGATAAACTTGCGCCTGTTCTTGGCTCGTTGACTAAGCAAGGTTGAAATCTCTGTGATGTTTAGATGAAAGACAGATGCCTTGTTCTATGTGAAATTCTGGTTGATGACAAGTGTGCTCTTGTACATTGCATAATGTTGTCTTTCCTGTGTTGAGTTGACGTTTGCGTAGAACTGGGACCATCATTTTTCATGAAATTTTCATTAGTTATGAGGAAGTTTATTCCAGGGGATTTTGTGAATCAGGTGAGTGTTTAAATCTTAGAGTTTCTCAAGTGTTCCTAGCGCAGAGACAGTGGAGGCTGCTCTACCTGACTCATTGCTGTCTCGGTTCAGGCCTCTTTGGGGCAGATGTGTGTAGTCCTCTTCCCTCATTCCGTACAAACAGCAAGGATTTGGCTTCCAAGTGGGCTACACGTGGCAGACGCCAGCTCTGTTCACTTGACCAGCTGCAAACACTCAATAATAACCTCGTTGCTTCTGTAACTGGTAACATCTAGAGGAAATTCAGAAATATACCTTCCCTTCTCGAGAATGCTTTYGGTCTTTTTGTTATTAATGGAAGATAACTTAGACTTTTTCCTTTTATGCAGTTTTTACTTACTATCTGATACTACAGATTCGATATATAAATTAAAATCCTAGTCAGTGCAATGAGATGAGCGTGTCTCATTGGTGCAGCAGTAGCAGTGAGTGTACGTAACACACTTTTTAAAAGCACTTCTGTTCTTCACTTCACAAACCCATCACCCCACCTGGAGAGCATGTTGTGAGGCTGAGCACTGTTGAGCAGGAGGCTCATGAGGCTGAGCACTGGCATGTCAGCCCTTCTTCCCCAATGGAAGAGTCATGGGAAATGACTCCCATGTACAATGTGATCACATGTACAATGAGTACAGTGAGAAAGAGCAAAGGAAAAAACATGGCATAAGCTTCCTTTGCAGTTATAAATAACAGCCTATGGTCAAATGAAATAATCCTGGAATTAATGACCATCAACTAGAAGTCCCTGGAGTGGCTGGATTTTAATCTGGCAAATAGTTTTGTAGAAGAAATTGGAATATTTTCTTGAATAAAGCTAGTCACARCCTAATTTGTGTGATCTAGATATATTTGACTGACAATTTAAAAACGTTTSTTAGGTTTACTGGGGACACTGCAAAAAAAATCAGAAATGCATGAAAAAAACCGCAGTGTCTGTAAGAACTGTATCAGCAGTGAGATTCACTGTATTCTCTCAAAACAYTGGGTTTGATTTTTAAAGCCTTGCATGTTGTAATCCTCCCAGTATTATGCTTCCCTTTGTTTAATGTTTTTAAAAGGTCCTGAGGGGTGGGGAGTGTTTACCACTACTGAAAAGTTAAYGTGATAAAGCAGCAGTGAAGGCAGACTCCTTGTTTTAACTGCAGCACAGAACTGCACAAGTCAGACCCGTGACCTCCCTCGATAAATGTACTTTGCAGTAAACTGAAACACCTTATCTTAACTCTGATTTACTTCAGCAAGGACCCACAAGTAAATGCTTTTAATGTTTGTTTTCCCCAATCRGGAACAGAAACCCGAATGTTTTCTCATGCAGTGCAATGGGGATTTTGATGACGGGGGTGTTTTCCAGATTTCCTTGGGGAATTGTTTTCTTGGAGAGAGGGAAAGCTTTATAACRTATTTACACAGTGTTTTGTTGGAATAGGGGAATTTTTTTAAGGGGTAGAGGTAAATAGAAGTTCCTTTTTCTCTTTTAAATGAGAGCTGACATCAGATTTGGTCAGCATTTATTTATTTAAAAAGTCCATGTTTCCAAAGTRTATGTTTCCCCACCCCCGCTCCCACTTATTGTAGTCTTTCCTGTGCTTTAACACATTTTTCTGTGTTGTAGTCAGCTTTAAGCAGTATAGGAACTCCCTTCCCACAAGGAATCTGCAGGCTTTAGAGGATAAATCCAATGTAAGAMGTTAAACCCAGTATAAGACATTTCAACCTTGCAACAAAAGTTGTTTGGGGCACACAAGCAATTTGTYTAATTGCAAAACAACTTATAAATGTTTCTGAAATAGTAAATGTGTTCTAAGTGAATGCAATATAGTTAGCCAAGATGGAATGAATAGATAAATAGAATATGTTCCACTGTTATGCTTTTAAGCATGAGAGTCCCCAGTTTGTTTTTCTTAGGCCTTCAGAGATGAACAATGCTACTTCTAAAGTCATTGCTTCTGACCATGCCTGAAAGCCTAGATAATTACCTACTGAAATAAAATAGGGGATGAGTTTCTAATGTTATCCTTAATGTTATCCTACTGGTTTAGAGATGATCACATTTTCTCAGTGCTGCAGAAAAAAATATTTTATCCTCTAAAAGTTAAGGAGAAATAAGTTTGTTGCTGTCTTTCTTGGACATGGACTCGTCTTTGGCCCAGGGCAGTGCTGGGAATGCGCAAGGAGAAGGCAGCGAGCGGTTGCTTTGGCAGCATCTTGGTGCCACCACGAGAGGCACCAAGAAACACTCATTATTTTTTTTTTTTCTTTTTTTTTACTGCTTCATGTCCCCATGTTCAGCATTCAGCTGAAGCTTTAGGGGGAAAAAAATCCTTAAAATCTATGATAAAATGAGATTGCTGGTAAAGCTGAACGGCTGCTCACCCATAGCACACACAGTACCCACCCAGAGTGCGGTAGGACTCTCCTTTCTGCTCTAATGCTGCTGGCTGCTGTGTCCGGAGGGCACATGGAATGTGTGGCAGTGGGTAAATAGGCAGAGCTGCTGCCCCTTCTGGGGGCAGTTTCACTGAGAGGAACCCCGTCATGCAGCTTGCATCCTTAGAGCATCCTGAGGTGAAAGAAGGTGATAAAACAGAGATTTTGGAAGTTCAGGACTTCAGTTCCTTGTTTGAATGTATCTAGCTCTGTCTCTGGATTTCTGTTCCGTGAGCAGATGACATGCAGGACTCTTGAATCTGTTTCTGCAAGGAGGGTGGAGGCAGAAGGACGTGATTATTTTTATAGGCCAGTTTTGCCTCTGTTGTAATTGGAAGAGGAAATAAAAATAGTTTTTAGTAATGTTATGCACTCTTGCCTGGATATCTACCTCACCCCAATCTGAAGGCAAAAGAAGGTATTCCAGATGCTTCCTCGTTTTGGCTGATGGTGCAGATTAGAATCAGTTTTATTGTCCTTTCTTCAGGGATTTCCCRATGGATGCAATAAAGTGCCTGAAGGCAGAGCGTGTTTTCCAAGGTGTAAAACATGTGAGGAAGTTTTGATTCAAGTGGTCACAGGTCTTGAGCGAGGAGGTGCTGATTCATGGCCGGGCTGGGCTGTGGGATTCCCGCCAGCCCTTGGGAGCTGAGGGCCGGCTGTGACCTCACTGCTCCCGGAGCTCTAGGCACCACAAACCAGCAGTTTAGGTGCCTTTATTTATTTTTCTTAAGCAATCTTTTCAGACTTTTTTTCAGARTCTTCTCTTTTTCAGAGTTTTTCTCATCAGGCTAACAAAGCTTCCATTGTTTCAGTGTTGGTAAATGAAGAATATTAAATCATTTAAAGACTTTGCGTTCACTCTGGTACAAAATGCTCTTCACAAACTTGTTACTACTAAACATCTGCTATTGTTGAATAGTTAACATTAAAAAGTGCATTTTTTTCCCCTTATTTGACACATTCTTCAGCACGGGCAAGTGCCATCATTTTTGAGATGGAAGACCCTTCAGCTTTAGGCTTGTGAGCATGCTCATGGCTGTGCCTTGTAGGCACTCAGGACAGAAACATTCAAAATTGGCAGAAGAGCAGAAGAATTCCTGTTCCCATAGCAGTCAGTGACAAAATTCACATAATTTAGGCAGCGCAATATTTCTTCCAAAAGCAGTAGTACAGACTAGATTTGACAGTGATTATCAAAGTGAACAGGACCRTAATCTAGTATGAAAATCAAGCATCTTAAGTATGAGATGCTCTTTGTGACCTTGACAAAGATAATATAAATTATTTGCTTTTAAAACAAATCAATGTTGTATTAATGTCTTGTGTGTGCATGTGTATGTATATATTTTTTTAACTGCATTTGTTCCTAGGTATAAAATTGAACTAAAAAATCCTCATTTTGAGAATATTACTGTAAAAGGAGGATAATCTCCAGTGTACTGTTTTCTGCCTGTGTCTGTGCATCACATGTCTGTTATTTGTTTTTATTCATGATGTACAGTGTCCTGTGAAACTGAACTTCTTTTTCATTTTCTTTTTAGGCAACAGAGATTTTGCTCCTGGTGATCCTCTGGAATTTAAGTCTCATCAGTGGTTTGGAGCCTCTGTGAGATCCAAAAATGATAAAATTTTGGTAAGCCAGTGATGCCTTTCAGATGTTTCAGTGTAAAAGGGTTCAGATGGTGTCAACATCCTCTGGATGGGTGGCAGGATAAATGTGCCAAAACTGGGGCTTGGGGAGGAAGTTGTTATTCTAGGCATAGCTGGAACTTCGCTGTATTACTCCATTCCCCCCAGCATTTTGTAGAAGGATTTGTTTTCTCTCTGCCSTGTCCTCCTTAGGCCTGTGCCCCTTTGTATCACTGGAGGACAGAAACRAAGCAGGAGAGGGAGCCCGTAGGAACCTGCTACCTGCTGGATGGGTCTCGAGCCGTGGAGTATGCGCCCTGCAGGTCAAGTAAGTCCTCTGCACTTGTTGGCTTTCTCTTTGGAGTTTCCCTTCTCTTATAATATATTTTATGTACCTTGGAAGACATTTTGCTTTTTAYAGGTGTTTCTCCCTTTCGCATGTAGCATGCAAATAGAAACAATTAGAAAAAGTGATGGCAATTAGTAAAAAGCCCTGTGCTGTGTCCAGGCATCTGGATTCTCCTCCAGGTGGTGTTCAACATCCAGACCTGCTTACTCCTCTGCAGGCAAGAGCAAAATCTGGATCCAAATACCCTGGGAAGTTGAGGACACTGAATTTTCAATTGACTATTTAAGGAGTCATTCTGTCACTCAAACTGAGCCCCTCCCTCCTTTCTAATCCTATTGGGATGTGACTGTTTCCCTGTAGTATGTGAAATGGGCAGAAATTGTTACAGTGTTTTAGCTGATGCTTTTCACTGCTGTGTGAATTGTGCAACGTTAGAACAGCATATCTGGCATCTGATGAGAAAAACTTCTGGAAGTGCTCATAAAAAAAAAAAAAAAAAGCAGCTCTAGAATTTCTGAAGTTTAAACTTTAAAACTTTAAACTTTAGAACTTTAAATGRGTGGTCCTTTTGGGGAACAAGACTTTGCACAAATAAGTGCTTATTTCCACTGCTTCTAATATTCTGTTGCTAATTTTCACTGTTTACTTTTACAGTGTTAGAACATCTGTTAGACCAATGCTGAGGTTGCAAAAGCTTTTGGTTGCAAGTTGTTGAAGAGAAGTTACAGATTTAGAAAGTAGAGAAACATCTTTAGAAACATGAAAGGAGAAAAAATTTTCAAGGTTCAAATTCAGCAGTGCAAAGTTACTTAAAACTTTTGTTTCCATAGAAGTATCTCACTACCAATACCAATACTTATTTTTTTCCCTTTCCTCCTTTTTCTTTCTTTTTGTTT
>NW_020454450.1:336494-363588 GCF_003342845.1 Nothoprocta perdicaria
AAGTACTTACGTAGCTAATTGTCAGCATTTGGGTAGTGAATGTGGTTGAAAGTTTATGAAAAGGTCTATGGATTGCAGTTGTACAGTTGTACCACRGAACACGGAGCGAGGGAATTAAATCACAGCCTTTGAGAATTAAACTTTTCGATGAGTGAGTCAAAAAAAAAAAAAAAAAAGAGCGGTTGAGGCGGAAGATGAAAGTAGTTTTGTGTACAGACATAAAAATGTTATGATTGCCCTGTTTCCAACTCATCTCTTAAAATTTTACTCTTTAGATTGATGTTGGTAGAATGGTTTATTGAAATGAAATTATAATTCTGCCTAGGGATTTTAAATAGGTAGAATAGGAAATAAGTCATCAAAGGACATCATTTATCTCAGGTTTTTACACAGTGTTTTATGAATAATTTCTTCAAAAATGAAACATGCTAGGGTTAGTRAAGCTACAGGGAGTTGTGTACAGGATTGCTGGGTTGCTATATGGATAGGTTGTAGTCTCTTGTTTTTTAGATGTATTTAACACAGAGATTCCTACTTTTTTTCCCTAGGGAGACAGGGTTTTACTTGGAGGACCTGGAAGTTTTTACTGGCAAGGTGAGATATACCATTTAAGTGACACAGGAGAACAACTCCTTTGATTTCCTTTTCATCCTCTCCTTTGTATCCACATTATTCCCAACTACTGTGAAAGCCTCTGCCTGCAAGAAAACTACCTGAAGTAATTTTTCCTAATCCTTCCAAATATTTCTTGAAAACTCAAGGCAATGTTAGAATAAAGCTCAACTGTACAGTGAAGCCTTTTTTTCTTTAAAATAAGTATGAACTTTTTAAAGGGACTTCTCTGAAAGATGAAGTTTCCACTGGTTGGATAGTCAGTGCCTTTAAGGGATATTTTTTGGGATAGCCTTTAGGATATTTTGCTTGTGCTTTCAAAACTATGGATTTTGGATTTTTTGACACATATTGAACACGTATTTGTGTGTTCACATATCTCCTTAAAGAACCCTATTCTCTTTTACTACCAGAAAAACTCAACTCTGAATAGTAGATAAGAAACTGCAATTTCACCCCATTTTTTTTCTTTTTTTTCCTATTTTTTTTTTATTATTCATTTTTGTATTCTGAAATGCAGAATAGTAGTTCTTCCTAAACATTGTACGTGCCTAGGGAATAGGTATTTGAAGTAGTTTCCTGAAAAAATTCTGTGATAAAATGTAATCAAGTCACCATCTAGTGGCTAGTAAAGTGAACACAGAGAAAAGGCAGTATTATATTGTTCTTACCTTGTTGTCTACCATGCCAATTCATAGTGTTATGATACTTAATCACAGGAATGATGACCCAATTCTACAACCCCATGCACCTATATTTATTGTTAGCTGAGCAGTCCTGTGTAAAAATGGCTTCTGTTGTCAGTTACAGCAATTCATGTGCTTTTAGTTAATCTTTGCTTTATTTCCCCTTAGGCCAGCTTATATCTGATCGAGTGGCAGAGATTGTGGATAAATATGACTCGAGAATTTACAGTACAAAGTATGAAGACCAGTTAGCAACCCGGCCAGCCAGTGCTGCTTTTGATGACAGCTACTTGGGTATGTAGTTTGAAAAGGGAAAAAACTTTCAACTTCCTTAAAAAGGAAGAGAGGTGAARGATTAGTAAATCACTTGAGAAGCTCATTACATCTTATCTGTTGATCAGGTTATTCAGTGGCTGTTGGAGACTTCAGTGGTGATGGAATAGAAGGTAAGACATTTGTTTTGGTGAAAAATCATGCTAATRTACTGGGCTGGTCTCTCAAAAGTCATAGGAAAAATGGCACAGTGCACAGAAAAGGATCCAAAGCATTAATAATCATCTACTTTGTTCAAGCATAGTCACTGTGCTCTGGAAACTAAATCTTGTCTGTGTGTTTTGTTTTATATTTCAGACTTTGTATCAGGAGTCCCAAGAGCGGCAAGAACTCTGGGCATGGTAGGAAATCTCAAATTTTACTTTAAATAAAAAGATAAATATTGCTGCTGTGGTGTAATGTATATTTTCTAATGTACAGGTGTCTATTTACAATGGCAAAGACATGTCTTCCATGTACAACTTCACTGGAGAGCAGGTATGTAGCTTTTCTGAACATGGTGGGTGAGAGGGAGGGTATTCCTTCCTAGACCAGGTACATGTGGAGAGGGTATCTAGGGTCTTGGAGCATAACTATATGTTGCTAATTTAAGTGCCAAAGGTAAATTGTATGAAGTATACAGGAACACTAAGAATATGTTCTGTGAGTTCCTGTTCTGTGATATTGCTTAGAACAGTTATTTGAATGGAGCAAATGCTGTTTACTTGGGGAATTAGAAACAGGACTGAATCATGAAAGGAGCAATGGGAAAGTTGCTGATTGGTTTGGTCTCTAATAGAGTATGGAAAAAAGATGAAAATGTGAGAAGGGATACAAAAAGGATACATTTTTTGCAGTATATGTCATCTCCCTAAAATCTTCTCTATTCAACAGTGTGTAAGCTTGTTTATATCAACACCTTTGTTCTAACGTTGCCTTCTAGATGGCTGCCTATTTTGGGTATTCAGTGGCTGCCACAGATATCAATGGGGATAAGTAAGTGGGTTCCCTTTTTTTCTCTCTCTCCCTCGCTCTTCCCCTTCTCCTCCCCTCTTTATTTATTTATTTATTTATTTATTTATTTTTACTCTGTAAAGAAAAAGAAAAAAAAATAGTGTGCCACTGGCACACAACATTTGTTTTAAGGAGTATTGTTTCATTTTGATATATATTCTGGGTTGGCCAGTGTGTATTTGCATGCTTTAAATTCCACTGTATTTGTGCTTACTTTGTCGGTAAATATTTGCTGTCATTTGCAATTTAAGGATAGGAAACTTGTCTCTTAATATTTGCTTCAGAGTTGCATTAGCCTTCTTAATAGATACCTGAGAGAATGGAACTGAATTTTCATGCAGTTATTGAAGAACATTGTCCTTATTTGCTCCAGCTATACAGATTTGTTTATTGGAGCCCCTCTCTTTATGGATCGAGGTTCTGATGGGAAACTTCAAGAGGTCGGCCAAGTTTCCATTTGCCTTCAGCGAGCGTCTGGAGGGTTTCAGATCACAAAGCTGAATGGTTTTGAGATATTTGCAAGATTCAGCAGTTCAATTGCACCTCTGGGTGACCTAGATCAGGATGGCTTCAATGGTAGGACATCATTTATTAAACAATGTATTCAGTTGATAGACTAAATCTAGACAAGACAGTGAATGTGGATTCTGCACACAAATGTTAGGTTTTCTAACTGTAAGTGAATGTTGGACACTAAGGTCTAGACTCCTTTCGATGCTTATATGCTACTCCCAAGAATGCTAAGAGGAGTTACATGTATGCATCGAGCAGAGACTATACCATTTGAACTACAGCATGGGTTATTTTAGTTGTTACATTGATGAGAATATTTCTTTCCAAAGCAATAAGTACAGTAGAAACTTTGATTAAATAACCGACTCTGCATTATGAGTTGTTAGGACATCTTCACTCTAACTTTCCTATTTCCATTGTTTAAACCCAATCTTGCTCTCCAGAAATGCAGAGATGACCAAAGAAAATCACTTGGTTTGGACAGCTGGTTTAAAAAATTCTGAAAGAAGAGATTTCCTCAGAAAAGTGTGTGTGTAAAAAATATATATATATATGTGTGTGTGTGTGTGTGTCTGTGTGTGTGTGTGTGTGTGTGTGTATATATATATAATATATATATATATATAAAAAAAACTTCAAAGTGGAAGAATGAGGTGGGAGCATCTTGTACTATACCTGAATATATCAAGAGCTGGATGTCTTGAACAAGTATTTGGTTGAGAAGCTTGAGTTTCTACTGCCAAGCTATGGACTCCAAAGCGCTTGTCCAGTGCCTCTTGCYGCTTTCCCATAGCAGTGGACAGCAGTGAAACAGATGGGAATCATGTGATTTTGAAACAGATGCTTCCAGTGATCCTAGTGGGAATAACTAATTGGGAAAATGACACTTGGTCATTTCTTGGAGTGATAAGGATCTTAGTTCTATTAAAAAACAAAACAAAAAAACCTCCTCACATTATTTTTGTTTTGTTTTTTCCTTCAGATTGCAAGTTAGGTATTTTCTGAAAGACTGAAAAATATGCTAAGTAAATGTTTTAATATCCTAGGTAGCTCTGATTTATGTTTTTAATGGAATCATTAACATTTTATTTCATCTTCTGTTCTTTCCTTGTCTTGGAAACATCTCTTCATTCTATCTTGAGATAGGCTGTCATATTTTAAAATGTAATGAAGTAGTCATATTTTAAAACCTTTAAGAAATGGAGATGAGATCCATAAAGCAGTATAATTTGTCTCAGCAATTTATCTATTAAGTAATACCATGGGGATTAAGTGGATAAGTGACTTACCATTAAAAGATATTTATATATATATATATATATATATATCTTTTAATGGTGTATATATATATAGTTGACCTAAAATCAAATTTTAAATGTGTTAACTTCATGATCGCTTTGTAATGTGCTGGTTTGAACAAGATGTATGGTTTGTAGCTCAAAACATTTTATGTCATTGGTTTTGATAATCTTTTTTAGTTAATAGAATGGAATTAGTGCAAAAATCAAAATTGTTACAGTTATGCAGGGAAGATTTTGGAAGAGTTAGAGTTGATAGCTAAAAATTTGTTCACTTGATCGTATTACCCAAGTGATGCTTTGAGCTTGTCATATTTCAGCCTGACATACATCTGAGGGAGAAAATCATAGTGAAATAATTCTCTCTTTAAAATTAATTCCTTTGCCATTTAATCTTTTTTTCCCCCAATCTTTCATTTGCGTGTATTAATTAAACTGCTTTCAATCACAGCATGGTGATTGAAATATTTTCATGAAATTTGTAAAAATGAGTTATAATACAAAACAATTATTGAATACCTGTTTTATGAAAAATGACACAAATTTAAGGGAAAATATACATAATAACTCCCATTGTCTTATAAACCATTTTATATAAGTGCTTTCTTGATTGATGGAGTCTTTGAATCTACATGGATAATGCTGAAATTAGATTTTATGTACGCTTCAAAAGCTTTCTTTACAGATAATGTTTCCTGTGGAGGGTGCAATTAGCATTTTGTTTGTCATTGTTTTTCATTCACTGATAATGAGTGCCCTCAAATTTATTAAGCTTTAAGGGATGTAGCATAATTGTACTAATTGGAAATCTTCCATGAAGCATGTTGCCAAGCAATGATCCAGACAGGCTGGAATCTGATATTTAACATTTCTTTAGGCTGATTTAAGTCTTCCAGAATTATTAAAATGTCACACCCTTTGGATGTAGATGAGTGAGTTAATGAAATACTCCCACTTAGTTTTGTAATCTTTTTCCAGCAGTGACTAATTCTGGGTGTTTAATGCTCTCCTCTAAAACATCCAAAATCCATATGATTTGGCCATGATTCAGTTATTAAGTACAAAAGTGTTTGCAGCACTATTCCTTTTTCTGCAAATGCAGGTCTATAATACTTGTTAAACATTCATAGTTTCTAGAAAATCCCAGTATCCCACAATCTATAAATAGATCAATAAAGAAGTTAATGAACTGCCTGGTTGCATTTCCTCCCTGCTGGCATGCACCGAAACTGGAATATTAAAATTTATTGAGCAATGTCAGCGCAAATATGTTCCCCTTGTCTATATTTGGAGATGCTGAAGACTGCTGTGTTGGTTTACAGATATTGCAGTTGCAGCCCCATATGGTGGAGAGGACAAGAGAGGGCTTGTTTATATCTACAATGGAAGAGCGACTGGAGTGAACAGCGTTCCCTCCCAAATCCTGGAAGGACAGTGGGCAGCTCGCACCATGCCACCCAGCTTTGGGTACTCGCTGAAGGGAGCCACAGATGTGGACAAAAATGGATATCCAGGTCTTTTGCTCTAAATGTCACTTTTGAATAACTTCATACTCTCTTTAACTCCGACAAACAGCGTATTTTACAAAATTGTAACGTGTCGTATTTCTCCTTTCTTTCTAGATCTGATTGTTGGAGCCTTCGGTGTTGACACAGCTGTTCTGTACAGGTACTTGTCCCTGTCTGCATTCCTTGCAAAACAAGAGCAGACTATTGGATATTAAAAAGATTTCACTGCTATTTTCAGTGGGTAAATGTGCAGTCTGTAATYTATTATTCTTTTTAGTATATTCATAGCTAAGAGAAAATCTAGATAGGTTTTCCAAGCGGCACTTCTGTAGATCTCAACATAGAGCGAGTGCTGCTGGCAGCTATGCAGAGCAGTCTCAATGTCCTCCTCAGCTCCTCCTCACTTGGGGAAAGGACCTTGCTTGTCTGTCTGTGCTACATATAGGCATGACTTTTCTTTAATCTGCTTTATGATTTTGATKATAGTAAATGAGCACAGACTACTACTTGTTGTTCCGTAATCGGCTCCATGACTTGTTCTTACTGTTCCACTAAGTATTTTCTAAATGTTTATGCATATATTTCAGGTTGGTGGGAGGAAGATTGTTTAATGTTGCTTGTTGTTCAAAAGGATGTTTTCTTTGCAGGGCTAGGCCAGTCATCAGAGTAAATGCTGCCCTGGAAGTTAATCCAACTATTCTAAACCCAGAAAACAAAGCGTGTTCACTGTCAGATGTGAAAGTTTCTTGGTAAGCAAGAAATCTTTTGTTTCCCTACAAGGGGAGGGACCTTTTGCTGGTTTATTTTCATAAACTTTAAATTTTGAAAGCATTCAGAGAAGAATGGCAAAAGCAAAATCAGTGCTTCTTGAAAACAATGTAAGGACATTGTCTCCAAAAATGATCTTATATTACAATTTACGTAGATTATCAGTTATTTTGATTGAGCAAAGTAAGATCTTYCCAAGAGTGCAATGGGTCATGGGGCTTTTGTATTTTATTTTTTCTTATCTGCTGACTTGCACTAAAAATACACTTGCAAAGTGTATTTTAAATTAATTTTTGTTTTCCTCCAAAACAGCTTTAAAGTGAAGTTCTGCTTAAAAGCGGATGGCAAAGGAAAACTCCCTAACTCGCTCAGTAAGTTCCACTTAATTTGAAAACTCTTAAGTCTCTTGATATTGCTTGGAAATACAAGTATGAATCAGTATTTTTCTCAAATACTGAAACAACTTTCTGTCATATGCAGCACAATCTTGCCTGTTAGGTAACCATTTTCATCATTAGGAAATTATTCAGCAGGTTTTTATGTGGAAGTTGTGTTGGTTCAAGTCAGTGGGATTTGAGCATACGTGGCACTTGAAATCCACGTTTAAGAACTTTCTGGAACTTATCTTGGAAARTTTTTGGTCTTTAGAGAATTAATATCAGCCCTTGATGATTGGGGAGTTTTAGTTAAGTATATTCAAATGTTTACATTATTGGTCCCTAAAAGAATGGACAAGCAACGGAGAATCAGGACTTGTCTAATTTCTGTTGAAATTTTCAGCTTTTGATTGATTTCACTCATATGTCTAGGTCAGAATCTGAAAAACAACAGGCTTTTAAGCTGCCTCTAAGAGTTTTTGTAGTGTAGCAGGCTCTCTGCTGCAATCGACTTTTGTCTGATTATAAATCCCTTCCCTTATTTTTGGTATAGCAGGCAAAAAGGAGGTTTGATCTGGCAACACTCATATAAACATCTGTTACATATTTTAAAATTCATTACCTGTATCAAATATTTCAAGTAATTAGATTAGCAGTGGAATTCAGTAATGTAAATTACTGCATTATTATTACTGCATTATTATTACTGCAAATTACTGTAAATTACTGCATTATTATTACTGCAAAGATACTGCATTAACTTTTTTTCTGGAAAAAAGCTTTAATTTACATTTTTTTTTTTTTTTTTTGCAGTCCTGAGTAATTAAAAACCCAATAATATGCTTCTAAATTTAAAGGAAAGAGTGAAATCCAATGTTAGGTCAGTGGTGATGTTTGTTGGTTGCTATGTCAATAAGCAATGTAGTAATAGACTTCATATTGGAAGAACTGGAGGCTTTAAAAATTACTGTTAGGTTTTCATTATAGCTGAAATCAAATTTAAACCCATTTTCTCATAGGAATGTGTTTTGTGTTCAAGTGGATGAAATATCTGTAACATAAATGCTTTGGATTTGACAGATTTCCAAGTGGAGCTGCTGTTGGACAAACTTAAACAGAAAGGAGCTATAAGGAGAGCTCTGTTTCTCCACAGCAAACAGCCTAGCCACTCTAAGAACATGACTATTACAAAGGGAGGGAAAATGAATTGTGAAGAACTAGATGCCTTTTTGAGGGTAAGTAGCCACTTGTGTCTTGAAATCATTTTTGGTGTAATGTCTGTTACAAATTTCTTGTTAGAGTGACTAAAATCCACAGAACAATAAATGTTTAGGAAACTTCATGCCCAGTGGATAAAATTAAAATGTTTAAAACATTATTTCTGTGCTGGATTTCAAGTGCTGTCATAGGATGAAGGATGGATAGTGTTGTTATTAAGATCCTGATCTGTAAGCAAATTGGAAATCCAATTCTGACCTTGGTTAGGGTATTCTTGGAGAAGTTATCCAGGCACAAAATTAATTCATTATCATTTACAAGGAACATAGAAATCAATAAGCAGAGACTTTATTCCTTTAGAGATAAAGAGAAAGATGAAGAAGAACATAGATATTCTAATACCATTTGGAATTCTTTGCTACTGCTACAACAACATGAGCAATAAACTAAAATACTACCCAGTATCCCTGTTGGAATGTCTGTTAGTTGAGTATAGAGAGTTGCGTATCTGAAAATGTAGATAGTTGAATATCTAAGGCTGTTTCATTTTTGTACACACTTTTACTGCAAATTTTTGATTTCTTCAGGATGAATCTGAATTTAGAGACAAACTGACTCCCATTACTATTTTTATGGAATACCGTCTCGATTACAGAACAGCTGCYGATCCAACAGGATTGACTCCTATCCTCAACCAGTTCACTCCTGCTAATATGAGCAGACAGGTATATTTCTTAGAAGATCAGTGTTGAAGAACACAGGACATGTTTTCAGCTTTTAGTAGTTTTTTCTTATATCTCTATTAAATTGTTATTTGGTGCTTGACTAGTTTTTCACACATACTACTTAAGAGTTTTCTAGAGAGAAGGTATTAAATTAGTATTAAAGATGTTAGTCTTGAAGGTGATGGTTTCATCCATTCCTCTATGTTGCTCTGCATTTTACCTATTTATCTCCATAAACACAGCTTGCTTTCTTTTTTATTTTTGCCCTTGTTACAAAGTATTTTTACACTTGTTTGTAAAGCTGATAGTGGAGATGCAACTCRGAGTGAATGGATTAATGAAAGTATGGTAAATAAGTCTAAGATATGGAGACACTCATGTTATTTCAGGATTGGGAAGGGTACTCCCCATATATAAAAAAAAAAAAAATCACATGTTCTGTTCTGTTTTAGGTCTGATGAGAAAAAGATAGTTCATATTTGGCTATTCAGAAAACCTCTGATTTAGTCAAAAAATAATATTGTTGGAAGCGTACACTAAAACTGATGCAGAAATCACTAAAACCATATTCATATATTTTTTACATAGGCATATATTCTGCTGGATTGTGGTGATGATAATATCTGCAGACCAAAGCTGGAGGTTTCAGTAAAGAGGTGAGTAAAGAATATTTTTCTTGTTTTAAGGAAAATCTTTGTTCTGGTATGTAACCAAATGTCATCAGCATATCACATTACAGGCTGCCCAGGGAGGTTGTGGAGTCTCCTACTCTGGAGGTCTTCAAAACCCGCCTGGATGCCRCCCTGTGCCACATGCTSTAGGTGTGCCTGCTTGAGCAGGAAGGTTGGACTAGATGATCTGTAGAGGTCCCTTCCAACCTTAAATATTCTGTGAATCTGTGAATCACCAGGAAGAACAAGTCCCTCTCTTTCTCTCAAATACTATGATTATTGAGATGCATGCATATTATTGATATATTTGCAGTGTTAGTTGCAATTGCACCGCTGTTTCATTATTTKTAACTACCTGGACGCATAAAGCAGTGAACAGGTGTCACCCATCCAGCTAGGGGCAGATAAAGGTTCTGTTGTTATAWGTATGACAAAGCATGTTTGTAGTGATAAGATCTTCTGTTTTAACCTAATATTAAATCTGGAAAAGGAGATTCAATCCCTGGCTTGCAGCTAGATGTCTTCTGTTTTGTTTGTCCAAAACCTGTCTTCATATAATACTTTTACTCACAAACATTGACTGTTTTTTTTATGCCCTTCGCTATAGTATGTGCACATTTATCTATGTAATAGAATTCATGAGCATATGCATTCATGTAAACATTTAAGAAACATCTAACATCAGTGCATGCACATTTTTTTTCCCCCTCATACAGTGACCAGAAGCAGATCTATATTGGTGATGACAATCCTTTGACACTAACTGTCAGTGCTCAGAATCAAGGGGAAGGAGCCTATGAAGCAGAGCTCTTTGTCATCGTCCCACCCCAAGCAGACTTCATTGGTGTTGTTCGTAACAGAGAGGTACAAGTCCCAACCATCTTTCCTCTTTAAAGACTCATGTTTCAGTTGCTGCTGGAAACCTGCAGGAAGGGACCTCTTACTGATGGTGGTGAAGCTCCGTTCCATGAATTGAAGCCATGACACCTGCCTGAATGGTTCCAGTTCTGTGATCATTCCATACRCCTGAAAAAATGAATGTTGTTATAAGGGGAAAATTATTATGTACCTTTTCAGATGTGAATTCTCAACATTGCCTGCTAGCTTGTACATTGTGGTCTGTTAGTTTTCAGTTCCCAAGTCTCCTTCCCCAAATTTCTGTTGCACAACAACTCTGAATAGTGAGACTGAGGTTTAGTTAAGGCAGTAGAACAACTCTTATTTGGGATGATGCAACTTATCTTCCATCATTAAAGCAACAGCTGGCCTTGTAAAAGAAAAAGGGAAGGAAAAATGTATTTGAAAGCCTTTAAAATCCCTTCTGGTATGAAGTCCTTCATTTTGCACGATGCTTCAGCTTGATTGACTTACCAATGTTTGCCTTTGCTGCTCTAGATATCATGGATCTCTAAGCTGATGTTGCTTATAGTCCCTACATGCTTTTGTCCTGTGTATTTATCCAAAATCTGATCGATCTCTTGAGCTCTTTGAGTAAGCTAGTGATTTATTCATGTTGTTTTGCTTTCCAATTGTTATTTTCTTAGGAAGAGTTTTAAATCTTGCCTAGATACCAGAATTTCTTCAAATAAGTATTAAAGAATCAAATAGAGAAATGCTTTAAGCTACCAAAAACATCACTGCTATYCAGCCTAAGAGTATTGAATATCTCATTGTATAATCCTAGAAAGAATATCTGTTTTGTTTCAACTTTTCCATGAAGAATTTCACCTTTGTATTTTGTTGAATCTGTTCAGTATTTGGTTATATTAGGACTGAGAAATTACATTAAAATTAATGCAACATGCCTGGAACTTCTCCAGACTTTAATATGGGTGCCAAGAAGTAAATAAATGACATTTTTTTTAATATTTCTTTCTGCCTTATTGCAGGATTTAGCCAGACTGTCATGTGCATTTAAAACTGAGAATCAAACTCGCATGGTAGTTTGTGACCTGGGAAATCCCATGAAAGCAGGAACTAAGGTAAGATTTGGTTCAGCCGGTATCTGGTAGCTCAACCTGGAGTGCAGTTTGTGCTTATTCTTCAGTACAGAAGGGTTTGGGCAGGTACCTTGTACTCATACAGTACAAGGTAAATATGTTAGCTGACATTTAGTCATCCACATCTAACCAAACCCCGCAAAAGATCAGTATGAACGCTAATAATTTGTTTCAAATTTGCAGCTGAACTAAGTTAGTTGTATGGTAAATGAATAGTTCAATGAATAGTGTAATTACTGAGCTTTGATCACTCATAATTTTGTATCTTTAGATCTATGTAATGTAGATTTTTTTTGAGTGTGTGTGTGTAGTATAGATTAAGTGCAATCACGTACTGCATCTTTCTCTCTGTGGAAACAGTTTTGCCAGTTTTTGAGAAAGGCAATTTTGTCTAGTTAAAACCTTTGCACTTTCATCAAACAGGTGAATTTAGAAGAGTTGAACTCTCTTAAGAAAGGGAATCACTGAGGCATAATAGGACCTAATAGGTATAATTTTCTGAGGAAATAAAGCAAAAATTGGTACAATTAAAATGCTTTGAGAATGCTTTTTCTTCCATAAAACATTTTGTAAAGGGGAATAAATGGAATTTCCAACCTCTTGTGAAGCATATCACGCTGAACTGCACAGATATTAAAGCACTATTGTGCACTGAGTTAGAACAAACCTTGTGAACTGTGAATTTCTGAACTTTTGAACTGTGCTGTACTTGCTGCCAGCATCTGAGAGAAGGCTCAGTTGTAGGCAAAAATGGTTAAAATAAGGGAATGAGGATGATGTAAACAATACGTTTCTATTTTATGACAGTAATATGTTAGCTAAAGCCTACAGGGAGAAAGATTTGTTTCTAGCCTTGGTAAATTGGGTGAGTTTCAGTTGCCCATCAATCTGTCATCTTCTCATGACCACATGCCTTGTGTAATTTCTCTGTCATCTAATAGTACTTGAGAAGCTTTTACGATGTATTTTATTGTGTTTCCTCTGAACCGTGGTGACTTTATTTTTCTAAAGCTCTTAGCTGGCCTGCGTTTCAGCGTGCACCAGCAGTCTGAAATGGATACCTCTGTGAAGTTTGACCTTCAAATCAGAAGGTAGGGAAATATGGGAATAGGTAACATGCTATATCAGTAGGCTATGAACTCCAGTTAGAATTTCAGTCTAGACTAACTCTCTGGATTTGGCTTTGAAATGTTTTAAAAAATGAACTCATTTTTATGACTTAAGTTTTCTAAAATATAGGAAGAAATAAGTGAAAATCCAATTTTATGTTTGAATGCATTTTCTTTTGCTTTCAGCTTTTAGATTCTCTAAGACATGACTGAAATACTGCCRTGTTAGTAATGAGGAATAAAGCAATTTCAAATATTTCAAAGAAAACTCTGCATTTTTGTATTGCATATTGTTCTGATCTCGACACCTGTGTAGTGCAACAGAAAAACCTGTGTTTTTGGGTTCTTATCTCACTATTTTTATTAAAAAATGGCTCTCTACACAGTCATCAGTTCCCTCTTACTCCCATTTCAACTCTAAACTTCTAACACATTTGTGAGGAAAATCATCAGTCTTAAATATATTCTTAAAATATAGAATGATATATATAATAAGATATATTGGATGAGAGAGATTAATATATCTTGCTGATGTGTAAAGTTGGGAGAACCAAATAAACTAAAAATGGCTTGAACAGAATTGGAGAAGAAGCCTGCGTTATTAGTAGCTTGTTCAATTCTGCAAATCAGGTGTTTCAGGTGTATTCTAYTTGGATATTATATGCT
This sequence comes from Nothoprocta perdicaria, assembly GCF_003342845.1. NCBI lineage: Eukaryota > Metazoa > Chordata > Aves > Tinamiformes > Tinamidae > Nothoprocta > Nothoprocta perdicaria. The sequence goes on from NW_020454450.1 coordinate 349,972, forward strand.
TTCATCTCACTTGAAGATATTTACAAGTCACAGCATTGTCTTAAATTCCCTTCATAGGAAGTCACAAGGCTGCTGCTTTGGACCTAGGCTTCATAGTTGCATGACTTGTATCTGGCTTTTAACACAGCTTAGATGCCTTGTGTTAAGCTGGTTTGTCTTGTATATCTGCAAAAAATGGATTTCCTATCAAACTACCCTTGGTCAGTCCCTTTTGTGGGCACACAAAGGCCCACCAACCAAGGACATACTTGACTCTCTTTGCCTGATGATAGGTTCCAATATACAGTGATTTTTTTTTTTTTTTTTTAGTACATTGTCTCTTTCAGTGTCTCTGCTGAAGATTTTCTATTCTGTAAATACTAAGCTCTCCTCTTTGGTTGGCCCTGGGAGGGTACTTTATAGTGGATAAATGAGTTAGGAATAAGGAAATAATCTTTGGAGCCCATCTGTCTATCTACTGTCTTTCAAGATCAGGCACTTAAGTAGCAGTCTCTAACACAAGTGATGCAATCAAACATAGTAATCACAGTTTATAGTGACAGGTATTATCTTAAAGAGGTTTAAATGATCTTAAAGATCATGCTAGTTGTCTTAAACTCACAAAGCTAGCTTTCCACAGCTGTCTCAATTCCAGACAGAACAACCAGAGTCTCTGAAAGGATGAGATTTTTATTTGTGTTTTTGTTGGACTACAACAGCAGCCAAGAAAGAGGATTTGGGAAGATTTTCTAAAGGCAGTGAGTATGGTTGGGTTGAGAGAGTGGGATGAGGTCCCAGTTTCTTGGCTAGGGTAGCAGGAGTGTTCTCTATATTTCTGATTCTCTACATATAAAAGAAGTCCAAAAGAATTTATGTGCAGCTGTTTCTACCTGCTTTGAGATCTGGCATATTTCTCGATAGAGCTAACATGTGGGAATCTGATGTTCTCAACTATTTTGAATCAGAACTGTTTGAATCATTTCTCTTTGAGAAATTCTGAAGAGGAGTAGGCAAAAATAGCCCTCACTTTTCTGCCTTGGGATTACTTGGAAGCCACATAAGCCCCTGGTCAAAACAAGCGCTCTGAAGTAGACTGTAAGGCCATGCTAACTGCAGAGCTGATGTTATCCCACATCACCACCAGCTGAATTTCCTTGTATGTCACAGTTAAGGAGCCAGCAGCCGTTTTACGTTGTATATTCATGCTTCKCTGCAGAACGAAATCCAAATTGCACTGTGGGTAGGATTGTGATACACTTGAGAACTGTTGCATCAGAGTAGGGACTCCTTAGCATTTAATATATTTGTTTTCCAACTGTGGCCTGGGAAACATCCTATGGTGTCACATAAAATTATATAGACCGACTTGGTTCTTTTGCTGCACTAATTTTTTTTTTTTTTTTTTTTGTAGTTCCAATCTATATGATAATCTAAGTCCAGTAGCATCCTATCAGGTTGACCTTGCCATTTCAGCAGCCGTTGAAATTAGAGGGTAAGCACTGATACTGATTTTAAATGTCTTTCTCAAGTGAGCTTGCACACTTACCCCACACACACACACTTAATAATTGTTTTCAGGTTTGTCTGTGTAAGTTTTCATAAAAAAGGGAAAGTTTTAATCATAGAGAAAAGGTGATTATTGTTAGCTTGTGGTCTTTCAAGTATTAGTTAYGGACTGATTTCAAAAATTTAGTATTTTGCTTTCTTTTATAAGAACTTTTTCTAGAGGAAGAGAATTGCAAAAGCATTGCACACATTTCTCCAGATTGCTTTCCTCCTCCACAAACTGGGTTTCCATCCAAAAATTTCCAAACATTTTTTAAAACCAAATTTGAAAATTATGCTACAGATAAGTTTGCAGTGGTCTTGCTGGCTTCAGTCTTCAGTGCAGTGTTAACAGTGTAATGACTTCATTACCTTCATTATTAGAAGTTATCCCTTCATACTTATAGGCTATACAATTTCCTGTTTAGCCAGTTAATTCAGATTCCCAAGTCGTCATTTTTCCTAAATTTTCACATTTATTGTTTGTTCCTTGTGATACACTTTTATTAATTTTTTGAGGATTGTGGGAAGGCAACTGCTAAAAAGGTTTTATTGCCAGCTATATTTTTCTTGTGATCGTACTGATTAAATTGGATGAAAAATTGGATCTTATTTTAGACATGCTTTCTGGGGGGGAGGGAAAGGAGGGAAGAAGAGAGGATGTTTCTAAAGAATTGCATCTAATTTTTCGTACTTGATAATAACTAAATAACTATTTGTTCACTCCATATAGTGTGTCGTCTCCTGACCACATATTCCTTCCTATTGCAAACTGGCAGCCCAAGGAAAATCCAGAAACAGAAGATGATATAGGGCCTCTAGTTCAGCACATCTATGAGGTATGCAATTACTACTCATGTCAGTGTCAGTTTTGTGACTTTAAACAAGAGTAAAAGAAAAATATATTTTACATCGTTAGTCATGTTTTATTGTCTGTAAGATTTTTCTAGCCCTTTGCAATCTAGATAAAATATCTGAAATTACTTGAGCAGAAAAAAAAAGATCCATGGATATAAAATATTCATGATCCTCATTTGCGTTCCAACTGTTCTGAATCATTATCACAAAGGACTTTTGCATTAAAAAACTATGTTTAAAACTTCTTCAAAAGAATGATCACAGCTTTAATCTTGATTGTTTAATTAAGCAAAACCTATTGAGAGCTGTGTGAATGATGAGTTAAAGTTATTCTATAGTTATATAATTTATCTAAAGAAAATTATGAACATATGTTCACAGTATCTTGGCTGAAACACGCAGTGGCTGTGACTTCATGCACTATGCTACAAAAAAAAACTTATTTCTTTTCAAAGGAAAAATTTGTTCCCTTCCTTTTTTTGAAACTATTTTTTTTTTTTATCAAAGTAGAGTAGTATTTTAAACATTTTGCTGTCGGGGGACTTCAAGTTTAGTTTCCATTTTAAGTAGAAGTGTGATGCTATTGCAGTAACAGGTCTTGCTTTCAGTGTCATTTATGGCTCAAATACAAACTAGCAAACTAAGTGCTTTAACAAAAAAGGGGGCATTGATTTTCATGTCTGATTATTATTTTCATCATCAGCTAAGAAACAATGGACCAAGTGCTTTCAGTAAGGTGATGATGACGCTACAGTGGCCTTACAAATACAAAAACGACACACTCCTGTATATCATTCAGTATGAAATTGATGGTCCTATGAACTGCACTTCTGATATAGAGATCAACCCATTGAAAATTAAGGTAATCGGGACTTTTTGTTGGAGTGGTGGCTGCTTTTTGATTTGAAAATGCAGTTTAAAAAAAAAAAAAAAGCCACAAATCCCCGAGAGAAGATATAACTGTGTCTGAGTTGGGTTTTCATCGTCGCTAAGGAGAGCGAGTGCATTGTTTGACAGTCCTTGTCAAATGTGTCAAGGTGAACAACAGATTGTGCACTCTCATTTCCTTCTCTTTTGTTCTTGAAAACTAGACTGTAGGGCTTTTCAGTTGGAAGCAGTGGAATTACCTGGTCTTAAACAAAACTTTCTAATCACGTTTCATTTTTTTTATATAAGTCTCTTGTTAATTTTCTTTTAGGAAATAAATCCATCTTTGATAATTAGAAAGCATCTTTACTGTTGATATAAATTCCCCCTGTTCTTGCTCTATGATTTGTAGTAATGTATTTTCATAACTCTTAAAATTGTTTTTATAAATTTCTCATGTAGAAGAAAATTAGCCTGAATCTGCCTAGTTTCATATGTAAATTTGCAATTTGACATGGGAAGTTTTTAAGGAATACTGATCTAGAAAAGGTAATAAACAACATTTTAATTACAGCTGTAGATGAAGGTAGATTCGGAAGAAGTGCAAAAATTAGTTAAGATGGAAAGGGGAAAAAAAAAAGATCAGGTATATATTTTCTTGACCTGTGGGTTTAACTTTGAAGTTTACAGATATCTAAATGCAATGATTAATAGTTACTTGGGTTTGCTTGGTGTATCCTAGATTTCTGCTCCTAAAGATGAGGATAAGAATGAAACACTTAATAGGGAAGATAATCGTGGTCACCGTATCAGTCGAAGGGATTTATCTGCCTTTGAGGGAAACGTTCATACTTTGGTAAGCTTTGAACACTGATATGTTGATTACAAGTTGCTTTTTTAATGAAGAAGTGAGAGCTCCATGAGAGGCAGTGTCATTTCAGAAAAGGCCTTAAAGATTTTTCTGTATCTGAAAGGGTAATAGACAAAGTCATATGCATGTACGTTTGTTTTTTAGCAGGCATGAGTTTTCCTCAGGGTGGTTTGCCAATGAAACACTCTGCTACCTACTATTTGGCATACACCTACAGTATGTGCTGTTATTAGTGTTGTTGTTCTTCTTCTTCAAAAAAATGCAACCTGAGCACTTAATTCAGTGTATTGTACTGTTTTCTTAATTGGGAAAATGATAGTTTGGTGAGGGAAGTGCAGTAAAAAAGGATAACCAGAATGAAATAGGAGAGAGTGTTGCAATCAGCTACAAATTACAGTTGATGTACACCTGTTCAGAGGGCCTCATCTTCCTATAGAAGCTGCGAGCATTCAGTTCTTACGAATGTTTATCTGAAGGATGGGAGGTTGCTTTTTTTGCTTTTAAAACAAGAGTGAATATTTATTGCCTGATCATCCCAAAGGCTCAGCAGGACCTCGCCCCAGAGGTTATATACAGCATGGACAGTAATGCATTCCACTGACTTGTGTTATACCAGCAGTTGTGCTTATACTGTACAGTGCCTTTATCTATAGTATAACTGAAACCACAGGTAGAAAGCAAAGCCTTGTTTTGCTCTTCTTTCTTCCTGAAATATTGATGATCTAGCATCAATATTATCCTAAGTACTTTAATGGAAAAGTGGTTGAGAAATGCCCCTCAGACTTCCCAAGCCATAAACATGACTTAGGTCAGTCATCTTATTTGAAGTCTTTTGCTGCATGTAGCAGAGCATTTGGTTGCTGGCAGGCAGTACAGTCAATTGCCATTAGTTTTCCTATTAAAAAAAACTCTTTATTTTCATATGGAAGGATGGTAATGTGAATTGATCTGAAATTACTATCCACCCAATGCTACGGAATTTCTTTCTAAACATATAAATAAAGTACATACCATAAAACTGCTATCAGATATTTCAGCTTTGGGACCCGAACATCTGAAACTACTTTTCTCAATGCACTTATGGACAGTTACTGCAAGTAATTGTTCAATACTGGTTTTACTTAAGACACTTCAGTGGGTTACGGAGTGCTGTCCTGCATAGAAAATAGGGTAATGAAATATGATTATGAAAAAAATAATGCTATGGATGACTCTTCAAAGATATTTACTGTTGAAATCTTCTTCCTATTTTTATACACAGGGCTGTGGAACTGCTGATTGTTCAAAGATAGTCTGTCAAGTTGGCCACCTGGAAAGGGGAAAGAGTGCAATATTGTATTTAAAATCCCGCCTTTGGGTCCAAACCTTCATGAATGTGAGTGCCTGTGTGTAGTCTGTCCCTGATACAGAAACACAAGAAGTAATTTTACATCGTATGCAATACTAATTTTTCTTTTCTCACACAGAAAGAAAATCAGAATCGCTCTTATTCTCTCAAATCATCTGCTTCGTTCAGTGTTATAGAATTCCCTTATAAGAACCTTTCCTTTGAAGATATCCATAATTCTACAATTGTAAGTTATTTAAGTCTAGTTTGAGTTAGTGTACATCATTACTTTGAAATTAATACAGCAAAAAGTAATGGTAAAAGATAAATATTTTGGTTTATTTTCTTTTTCAGTGGGATAGGTTTGTTGCTGAATAGCTGCTTGTGACTTAGTTTAATGCCAATTTTACAACCTTTTTGTTTCATGTATTAGTGTGACTTACATTTAATTGAGGGCAAAATAAAGTATTTTGTGTTAAAACTAGAGTTCAGCCATGGACTGCTTGGAGCTTTAAAGGCTTAATTGATTCAACAGAAAAACAGCACTAATGGTAACAGTACTAATTTTCTTAATGCCCCTGCTAGAGAAATATTTGACTAGAAAATTTTCTTCTGTTTTGCTTGTACTTAGAGCTTGCATAAGGAATCATACTCATATTATATAAAGTGCTAAATGAACATGGAACAAAGACATCTGTGCACTTTCCAAGAATGAGCGGAGTCAGGGTACAGGCAGAGGGAAAATGGGTCAGTCCGTTGGGCTGTCAAATTAGAAGTTTTTAGTAGGTAATAGATTATTAAAAAAAAAAAAAAAAAAAAACTTAAGGGGATTGAAAAAGGATAATGATTGCTTATTCTTGCATATAGCTTAAAATGCAAATGTGTATTATTTACTTTTTGTTTTAACCTCTTGACCCTTTTGGAGTTGATCTTTGTTTTGAGGGGTGTTGCTTTTAAGAAAGAAGGGAAACTCCAAAATTCTGTGCAAGTACTGAAAATATCTGATCTTACAGAATGCTTCCATGCTGTCACTGGCCACAGATTCTTCCCTCTCCCCTCCCTTCCCACCCCCATAATATTAATAGTTTTGAAATTTCTATTATATTTGGATCAAAATTTGCATTTTCTATTAGTCTACAGCTATATACCCCCACTGGAGAAAAAAAAAAATTGTGCTGCTTAAGGTTATTTTAAACATCATCTCTTGTACTTTTAAAATATGTGCTAGTTAAACTGCAAATATGATCTCTGCCGTGACTGTGCAGAATGTGATATATTGTGTTTTTCTTTTAGGTTACTACAAATATTACATGGGGCATTCAACCCCAGCCTATGCCTGTGCCAGTGTGGGTTATAATTTTGGCTGTCCTAGCAGGATTATTGCTCTTGGCTGTTCTAGTGCTTGTTATGTACAGGGTAAGTATCCTAACATTTGAGTTTTATGTTGTTTTCCTTTATTGTTATTCCTTTCCTTCATGTATTACTTCAAATAGTAGGAGCAGCTTGCAGAAGTACCTTGGCTCCCTAATGATCTGAATCTATTGACTTTTTTGGATAAATTTAAGAAAAAAAAATCAGCTGTAGGAAGAAATTGATTAAAGATGATGTCCGAGACTGTGCTGAAGTACTCAGTTTTATTTTTCCAGTTGGCATTTATTGGTTTTGGAGGACTAAAATATAGTAAAAGAAAAATATTCAATTAACAGAAGCTGTTGAAGAAGCAGTGAGAAAGATAAAGAACAGGCCTGTATTTTTGAAAAGCACAGTGGCACAATTTTTTTGTTGTTCTCCAAATTGCAGATGGGCTTCTTCAAACGTGTGAGACCACCTCAAGAAGAACAAGAAAGAGAACAACTGCAGCCCCATGAGAATGGGGAAGGAACATCAGAAGCTTAAGCAGAGTTTTATCTGTAAGACATTCTAAAACTTTTCGAAGTCTTCATCGAGGTTACAAATACTGGCTTCCCTGTTAAGGAAAAGACACTCGTGACTGCGATGCTGCTGATGTCAAAAGGTATTGGCACCTGCAAAACAAGAGCAATGTGTATAAATCATCCCTTTTGTATTAATCATGTTGACACATGTGACTAATGCATATGCACTGATTTGTGAGTAACGCGTAGTGCTTTGATTTTGCTTACTGGGATGTAGGAGGCAACATCACTTTCCAGTTCAGTCTGCCTCTGCATGACTTGCTGCATAGATTCCATTTACACTCTTTAAGCCAGCAGCTACTGTAGACACTTTCTGGATTACGTGTTTTGATAGATTTTTGTTGTAGTACACTACACTTAATTTTCTAGCTCATGAAAGCTAGTTGCACAAAAAACCAAGCACAGCTTGTTTTACAAAGCTAAAGAGTATTCTTTGACCCATTCATTTTGCTAATGATTTTTCCTCCTGATCAAAAAAAAATAATGAAAGAGGTTATTCAGTGGAATCATTACCCTCTGATCTCTTCTACACCCCAGTTTCCCCTTCCTGCCTGGCCATCTATCCCCTGGACTCCCCTGAGACTGCTCTCCTGATGCAAGGTCCCCTACCTTAGAGACTGAGGCTATGGAAAGAGAAGTGAGGGAGAAAACTGGGGGTGTTGCACTCCCTATGAGACCCTGAGAGAAGATGCAGGGCAAGATCCAAAGACTGTTCTTTGCACGAAGGTGGGATTGATGGGTCCCACAGAATTCTGGGCATCCATTCAGGTACTGCCAAGGGCAAGATGTTGGACTTAGCTGCCAAAAGATGTGTCTGATCTGAAAACACATAGTCTTTATGCCTATAGATCATACCTCCATAGGACTTAAAACTGCATTTTCTTGGGTTGAACTTCCATCCTTGGCAAAACAGTAGAGGGAATATTTGTGGCAGGTTACCTGGGGCACCCTGGGAAAGCTGCTAATAATTCGAGTATTTATAGTTTACCTTGTCCAAGTGCAGGACTGGGTACTACAGAAGTGCTTTAGCCTACACTATCTGCCAGCCAAACGTATCTAGATCACATCAATGCTTTAGCAGCCCTCACCCCTGCACTGCCACTTGCCCTAGGAGAACAGAGAACTTGGTGACAAAGCGGAGTGTGGCCAGCAAAGTGCAAGGGGTTCATGAGGAAAGGTTGATTTGGCTTGTTGAATTTTTATCTTGCACAAAAAACTTCTTTCACTACCAGAAAAGACACTATTTTCTGTTTCACTGTTGGCTTTTAAACATTCTAAACTTCAGAGAGTTAAAGCTAAGGCTTTAAATTTTTTACTTTACTTCCCCTTGCTTTGGTCCTTGCTTTGCACGGGAAGGTGGCCTAAATGCGTTTTGGTAAGCATGTCACTGCTAGCTAGGAGGTTGTAACCACATGTAGGTGTGCAACAGAAATCTTACCTGAATGTGTTTATTCTCCTTTTGAAAAAGAGAGCTTTTAAATACAGCCACACACAGAAAGGAAGACTTCTGCTATTGCTATAATTATACCAGTGGGGTTTCTGTGTTTACAAACTCTGAAGTACAAAAATTTCTGGTTTGGTTTGGTTTTGTACTTTTTTTTTCTGAAGAAGCACTTCTCATAAATGCTCATAATGCTCAATGCTCAGTAAATCCAAAAGTCTGTAAAGTGAACAGTTCACTTCAACTTTTATTTGTGTACTTCGAGATTTAAAATCCACAAATGGCTTTCACTGTTAAGTCCTTTTTTCCCTGAACTATGATTCCATTTGAGTCATTAATAGAGACAGCACAAAGTTAATGTGGGGACCAGTTTGTACTTCAGGTAGAGGCTTGCATATTTATCTGTTTACTCGTTTTCATTTTAGACAATTTTTTTGAGCTTAGTTTATATGAGAGGGCATAGGGCAAAATTTTGGTTCCACTGAATTTTAATGTCTTCAATGTGGTCAAGGTTTCATTCTTCTCTTTCCTTCTAGCATTGTTACTTTAATCCTTGCCTTCAAATGCAACTTTTATAAAACACAGGTTCATTTCACAGGATTCTAGACTCTTAGTTCACATACGTTGCCAATTATCTGTATGCAAGAGGATTGTTTTTACTGTGGCTTAATAAGTTAAGAGGCTTAAGACACTGTCAGTAGACAGGTAAGAGCTCTAAATCTTGGGTGTATGCTTTTGTTACACGTACACGCCCTGTTGACTTGAAATTCAATAGACTACTTGCAGGGCYAGGCATTATAAGGAGATGGAGGAAATAAAAACCATGGTCAGGATCCCTTTGGCTCATGAGAAAGGGACACTACGTTCTTGTTCATGTCAGAGTTAACTACATCTTAATTTTCCTATGTCAACTGGAAACTTCTTGTTGTGCTTCAGCATAAAAGRGTACACTTTATTGGTACAACTGCTGTAGCTACGGAAGTTCCTTCTGTGTATTGAGATGATATAAAGTAAGACTTATTTAAGTGATTTTTATTTTCTCGCATTATACTAGAAAGTAATTGCTACTTTGTCCACTAATATTGAGGTTAATTATTTTAAAAACAAAGCCAGAACAATTGCAACGTACAGGTCCCTTAATGAGCACAGATGTAGCACTCCAAATTCAGCTTAAAGTTCTGCTTGAGTTGCATAGAAATCAGAATACTTTTCTGAACATGCATGAGGATGAACGGAAATTTTTGGTTTTACATTCTAGATTTAGCAAAAAGTTTACAAAATATACATGYACCTGTGTTACTATAGAATCCCTAGTGGCTTACAGGCATTGATACATCCTTATGTTTTAATGATGCTGAAACTTTTAAATAAACTTTTAAAAACGTGTTTTGGAGTGAAATGAATGCCCCTAAGTCAAAAATCATGTGCATAAAATGGATATTGTGAATAAAATAYAAGTATGTTAACAGGTAATTGACTTAGTCCTCTTTTGAGAGAGTTATTTTATATAAAACAGTGATTTATATTGCAAAATGTGCATTATGTGGTACTATATTTGACAATACTTAGAAAAATGTAGARAGGAACCTAGTTTGTATGTTTACGTTTCAGAAACACTACTAAAATCTGGATTTATCCTCAAGCATGTCTGCAAAATCAGACATGGAATAGATTTATCAATATAAATTGAGATTTTTTGAGAAATTTTCATATGTTAGTATCAAGTTTTTGGATTATATATGACTCTTTTTCTGTTTCAAGTTTTTATTTACATGTTGATCTTTGATTCATATAATGCTTATGAAATTTGATTATGATAAAGTAATATTTGGCCCTTGTTTATAMATGCCAAGCAAGCATTTTAAATACTTAGTACTTTCTAAAATTGTGCTTAGGTAATCTTAACAGTAAACTTTCACAGGTATAATTTGAAAATATTTCCGCTTTATTCAGCATGTCCATGGTGCTTTCAAAGCAGTAGAGCAATAAATCCCTGTTGAGGAAAATGCAATGACCTGCTCCTGAAGAGTGAGTCAAGGTTTCTAGCATGGCATTTTTTGGGGAATGAGACCACATTTTGCAACATTCTGGTCTGTTGACAGTTATCCTGCCATAGATGCTGCAGTATTTTTTTTTCACACCCTTTTAAGTAGTCACAGGTAGCCTTAGCACAATGAAAATCCAACAGCATCTGTTTTCAGTCCACATGGAGGCTATTCTATAGTTTTATGGAAAACCTGGCATTAATTTCARTTGTCTTTGAATTAGAACTTCTGTTTTCAATATGGATTATTGTTGATGAGAGGGTAAAAAGAGATGTCCTTTTTTAAAGGAGAATGTAAATGCCAAATGAAAAGGAAGGTGGCAGGCTGCAGATTCAACTTCTGCAAAGTTGTTTTTTGGGGTGTTTTGTGCTGTGTGTTTGTATGTGTTTCTCCATTTGCCTGTTTCTGAGGTAGGAAGACCTCCTTAGTGCAGTTGTTGGTGGTCTCCTACCATGAAAAAATGCCCTACTCGGCAGCATGGTGACATGCAGAGCTCTGATAATTCTCGTTGAACTTCAGTGGGACCTGAACTTTTTGGTACTCAATCTCTAGCTTCTAATTCCCGAGTGCAATGTAACATTATGATAAAAGTTCATTGCCAAGTTGGTTAATTTGTGTTCGTTTAATAAGGGATGTAGCATTTGTTGACTTGCAGTGGTTGATATTTTTGAGCACATTTACAAAACTAGAGTGTTAAATTGAGGTGATAAATGAGTAGTGTAGAAAGGTTTTGATCACCCACATTGGGTGAGATTTGATGTATATTCTGAAGCTTATGTATTACTAACTCTTGAGTTATTGAGAATAGGTACTTTGAGTCCTCTGTGGCAAATTTAACTAGAGACTCTACCTATAATAATGGCTTTGAGTCTGTAGTGCTACTACTGTTTCATATGACTGTGGTATCTAGAATTTCATTAAAAATCATGACAAATGAATTCAGGCTTAAATGCATTGACTTCCAAATATTTAGTATTAATATTGACTGACTTGACTCAGATTTTGCAAAGTACATGAAAATGCAGCATTTGACTCTGGGGAAAAAAACATGTCTTCAGGTTTAAGTGTCCCTTTTTAGTCTGTGAATGAAAGATCCATCATGATACAAATACTTTAAAAATGTAAGAGTATATTTCTGTACGGTAGACTTTTCTTTTTGCATGGATTTTTGCCTGTGCATTTAAATTAGCTAGCATTGTTTGCATAAGCAGAAAATTAACTTACTAACAAGCCTGCTGCATTTTGGGGTTCTTAGTCATGTAATATATTAATAAAACAAATGGAAATATTTTCAGCAATTATGAACTTGTTTCAAAGGCCTTTGGTACATATAAAGTGAGCAATATACATTTGAAGTCACTTTATTGTTATTAAAATATAAATCTCACAGAGAAATATGTGGGTATTAGCACAGTAATTTTGTCTTGATATGAAATGACTGTTAAACTATTGTTTTCTTTTCAACTCATTCCTTTCATCGTAATTCAAATTTAAAATGACTTCATTAGGTTATATTTTTATATATATGTATTCAATTTTAAAATATAATTGGATAAAATGAGAAATGTTACTGTAAGTATTATGTTGATTTTGGTGATAAGAATTTTGGAATAAAATACCTCTGAATTAACATGTCTTCTCTGAATATCTTTTCCAGGAATATTCCTTTTTTTCCTCTTTTTTTTTAAACTATACATTTAATTCATCTGAAAATATTTCCCAGTGTATGTTTGTAATGCATAGTAATCTACTAAATATGAAAAGTTCACATTGTGCAACTTCTACTGTCTCAGTACAAAAGCATTTATTAATCTCAAGGAAAAATTATTACCTGTTAAGATAATATATCAAAATATCTGTAAGATCTGTTAAAAATATATTTTTTGTCATCATAACACAACATCGCTCAAAATCTGTTTCCCAGTAGTATTTTTTTCAGTTTTCATAGGTGCTACATCGCTATGGATGATGATCACCTTTTGCCTTTTTACTAGGAAAATTCTGGAAGAGATAGTATTTCTGGTTTTTTAATAAATTTCTTAGTTTTTAATTCTTGTAACAGCTGTATTCACTTTTGTGAGTGGAGTGGCAGTAAATATTTTGATGGTCAAAATAAAGGGATACACTTTCATAGCAATACTTAATTGCTACTTTAGTTGAAGTATTAAACAGCTCAATATAATTTGGTTAATTCTTAGTATGGAACACTACAACTTCAATATAGAGAGGAATAGACTTTACATTTTATTGWGTATTTGGATGAACACCTCAATAGCTGTTTTGTGGGGCATGTTATATTCCTCTTCAGCATAATTTCAAAAACTTCACTACTGTCCTCTGAGTCAAAAAGGCCAAATTGCTTTTTCTGGAAGCCCTTATTTTAAATAAAATGTCTGCAGCCCTGAAGTCACCAGGCTTAGCTGAGGCTGGAAGTTTCACCCCCCTGGGCTCTCAGCTCTTGGGTTACCTGACACCCGTGCCAGCTACAAGGGAACTACAGGAATTAATTTTCAAATGGTCCCAGGTGCGGCTGTGCATGTAAGTGCATCTCTGCTCTGTGTATGCTAATATACCCCCCCGCGTTAATTCTAAAGCCGAGACGGTTGGTACGGTGGCGATGATGGTGAATATTTATTCACCTCCCACTGAGGCTGCCTGCCCTGCTCGAAGTGACACCCCGTCCATGCTGGCCGTGGACCCCCCGAGGGCGCCTCCCCGCTGCAGCGGCCGCCACTCGACACCAACCGCCG